>NW_027189497.1:0-170095 GCF_040958095.1 Procambarus clarkii
TGTGGGAGGTGTACTGTGGAGGTTGGTGTTGTGTTGTGGGAGTTGGTGCTGGGGTTACCTGTGGGAGGTGTACTGTGGGAGGTTGGTGTTGTGTACTGTGGGAGGTTGGTGTGGGGTTACCTGTGGGAGGTGTACTGTGGGAGGTTGTGTGTTGTGTACTGTAGGAGTTGGTGTTAGGGTATTCACCTAGTATATCTTGTTTCTGGTTGTGTACTAACTTAGTATATGTTGCGTGTGTGTGTATACTCACCTAGTCTCACCTAGAATTCTTGTGTGTAAGTACTCAACTAGTACTCACCTAGTATACCTTGTATGTGTGTATTCACCTAGTATATCTTGTTTCTGGGTGTACTAACTTAGTATATGTTGCGTGTGTGTGTATACTCACCTAGTCTCACCTAGAATATCTGTGTGTAAGTACTCAACTAGTACTCACCTAGTATACCTTGTATGTGTGTATTCACCTAGTATATCTTGTTTCTGGGTGTACTAACTTAGTATATGTTGCGTGTGTGTGTATACTCACCTAGTCTCACCTAGAATATCTTGTGTGTAAGTACTCAACTAGTACTCACCTAGTATACCTTGTATGTGTGTATTCACCTAGTATATCTTGTTTCTGGGTGTACTAACTTAGTATATGTTGCGTGTGTGTGTATACTCACCTAGTCTCACCTAGAATATCTTGTGTGTAAGTACTCAACTAGTACTCACCTAGTATACCTTGTATGTGTGTATTCACCTAGTATATCTTGTTTCTGGGTGTACTAACTTAGTATATGTTGCGTGTGTGTGTATACTCACCTAGTCTCACCTAGAATATCTTGTGTGTAAGTACTCAACTAGTACTCACCTAGTATACCTTGTATGTGTGTATTCACCTAGTATATCTTGTTTCTGGGTGTACTAACTTAGTATATGTTGCGTGTGTGTGTATACTCACCTAGTCTCACCTAGAATATCTTGTGTGTAAGTACTCAACTAGTACTCACCTAGTATACCTTGTATGTGTGTATTCACCTAGTATATCTTGTTTCTGGGTGTACTAACTTAGTATATGTTGCGTGTGTGTGTATACTCACCTAGTCTCACCTAGAATATCTTGTGTGTAAGTACTCAACTAGTACTCACCTAGTATACCTTGTATGTGTGTATTCACCTAGTATATCTTGTTTTCTTGGGTTGTACTAACTTAGTATATGTTGCGTGTGTGTGTATACTCACCTAGTCTCACCTAGAATATCTTGTGTGTAAGTACTCAACTAGTACTCACCTAGTATACCTTGTATGTGTGTATTCACCTGTATATCTTGTTTCTGGTGTACTAACTTAGTATATGTTGCGTGTGTGTGTATACTCACCTAGTCTCACCTAGAATATCTTGTGTGTAAGTACTCAACTAGTACTCACCTAGTATACCTTGTATGTGTGTATTCACCTAGTATATCTTGTTTCTGGGTGTACTAACTTAGTATATGTTGCGTGTGTGTGTATACTCACCTAGTCTCACCTAGAATATCTTGTGTGTAAGTACTCAACTAGTACTCACCTAGTATACCTTGTATGTGTGTATTCACCTAGTATATCTTGTTTCTGGGTGTACTAACTTAGTATATGTTGCGTGTGTGTGTATACTCACCTAGTCTCACCTAGAATATCTTGTGTGTAAGTACTCAACTAGTACTCACCTAGTATACCTTGTATGTGTGTATTCACCTAGTATATCTTGTTTCTGGGTGTACTAACTTAGTATATGTTGCGTGTGTGTGTATACTCACCTAGTCTCACCTAGAATATCTTGTGTGTAAGTACTCAACTAGTACTCACCTAGTATACCTTGTATGTGTGTATTCACCTAGTATATCTTGTTTCTGGGTGTACTAACTTAGTATATGTTGCGTGTGTGTGTATACTCACCTAGTCTCACCTAGAATATCTTGTGTGTAAGTACTCAACTAGTACTCACCTAGTATACCTTGTATGTGTGTATTCACCTAGTATATCTTGTTTCTGGGTGTACTAACTTAGTATATGTTGCGTGTGTGTGTATACTCACCTAGTCTCACCTAGAATATCTTGTGTGTAAGTACTCAACTAGTACTCACCTAGTATACCTTGTATGTGTGTATTCACCTAGTATATCTTGTTTCTGGGTGTACTAACTTAGTATATGTTGCGTGTGTGTGTATACTCACCTAGTCTCACCTAGAATATCTTGTGTGTAAGTACTCAACTAGTACTCACCTAGTATACCTTGTATGTGTGTATTCACCTAGTATATCTTGTTTCTGGGTGTACTAACTTAGTATATGTTGCGTGTGTGTGTATACTCACCTAGTCTCACCTAGAATATCTTGTGTGTAAGTACTCAACTAGTACTCACCTAGTATACCTTGTATGTGTGTATTCACCTAGTATATCTTGTTTCTGGGTGTACTAACTTAGTATATGTTGCGTGTGTGTGTATACTCACCTAGTCTCACCTAGAATATCTTGTGTGTAAGTACTCAACTAGTACTCACCTAGTATACCTTGTATGTGTGTATTCACCTAGTATATCTTGTTTCTGGGTGTACTAACTTAGTATATGTTGCGTGTGTGTGTATACTCACCTAGTCTCACCTAGAATATCTTGTGTGTAAGTACTCAACTAGTACTCACCTAGTATACCTTGTATGTGTGTATTCACCTAGTATATCTTGTTTCTGGGTGTACTAACTTAGTATATGTTGCGTGTGTGTGTATACTCACCTAGTCTCACCTAGAATATCTTGTGTGTAAGTACTCAACTAGTACTCACCTAGTATACCTTGTATGTGTGTATTCACCTAGTATATCTTGTTTCTGGGTGTACTAACTTAGTATATGTTGCGTGTGTGTGTATACTCACCTAGTCTCACCTAGAATATCTTGTGTGTAAGTACTCAACTAGTACTCACCTAGTATACCTTGTATGTGTGTATTCACCTAGTATATCTTGTTTCTGGGTGTACTAACTTAGTATATGTTGCGTGTGTGTGTATACTCACCTAGTCTCACCTAGAATATCTTGTGTGTAAGTACTCAACTAGTACTCACCTAGTATACCTTGTATGTGTGTATTCACCTAGTATATCTTGTTTCTGGGTGTACTAACTTAGTATATGTTGCGTGTGTGTGTATACTCACCTAGTCTCACCTAGAATATCTTGTGTGTACGTACTCAACTAGTACTCACCTAGTATACCTTGTATGTGTGTATTCACCTAGTATATCTTGTTTCTGGGTGTACTAACTTGTATATGTTGCGTGTGTGTGTATACTCACCTAGTCTCACCTAGAATATCTTGTGTAGTAAGTACTCAACTAGTACTCACCTAGTATACCTTGTATGTGTGTATTCACCTAGTATATCTTGTTTCTGGGTGTACTAACTTAGTATATGTTGCGTGTGTTGTGTATACTCACCTAGTCTCACCTAGAATATCTTGTGTGTAAGTACTCAACTAGTACTCACCTAGTATACCTTGTATGTGTGTATTCACCTAGTATATCTTGTTTCTGGGTGTACTAACTTAGTATATGTTGCGTGTGTGTGTATACTCACCTAGTCTCACCTAGAATATCTTGTGTGTAAGTACTCAACTAGTACTCACCTAGTATACCTTGTATGTGTGTATTCACCTAGTATATCTTGTTTCTGGGTGTACTAACTTAGTATATGTTGCGTGTGTGTGTATACTCACCTAGTCTCACCTAGAATATCTTGTGTGTAAGTACTCAACTAGTACTCACCTAGTATACCTTGTATGTGTGTATTCACCTAGTATATCTTGTTTCTGGGTGTACTAACTTAGTATATGTTGCGTGTGTGTGTATACTCACCTAGTCTCACCTAGAATATCTTGTGTGTAAGTACTCAACTAGTACTCACCTAGTATACCTTGTATGTGTGTATTCACCTAGTATATCTTGTTTCTGGGTGTACTAACTTAGTATATGTTGCGTGTGTGTGTATACTCACCTAGTCTCACCTAGAATATCTTGTGTGTAAGTACTCAACTAGTACTCACCTAGTATACCTTGTATGTGTGTATTCACCTAGTATATCTTGTTTCTGGGTGTACTAACTTAGTATATGTTGCGTGTGTGTGTATACTCACCTAGTCTCACCTAGAATATCTTGTGTGTAAGTACTCAACTAGTACTCACCTAGTATACCTTGTATGTGTGTATTCACCTAGTATATCTTGTTTCTGGGTGTACTAACTTAGTATATGTTGCGTGTGTGTGTATACTCACCTAGTCTCACCTAGAATATCTTGTGTGTAAGTACTCAACTAGTACTCACCTAGTATACCTTGTATGTGTGTATTCACCTAGTATATCTTGTTTCTGGGTGTACTAACTTAGTATATGTTGCGTGTGTGTGTATACTCACCTAGTCTCACCTAGAATATCTTGTGTGTAAGTACTCAACTAGTACTCACCTAGTATACCTTGTATGTGTGTATTCACCTAGTATATCTTGTTTCTGGGTGTACTAACTTAGTATATGTTGCGTGTGTGTGTATACTCACCTAGTCTCACCTAGAATATCTTGTGTGTAAGTACTCAACTAGTACTCACCTAGTATACCTTGTATGTGTGTATTCACCTAGTATATCTTGTTTCTGGGTGTACTAACTTAGTATATGTTGCGTGTGTGTGTATACTCACCTAGTCTCACCTAGAATATCTTGTGTGTAAGTACTCAACTAGTACTCACCTAGTATACCTTGTATGTGTGTATTCACCTAGTATATCTTGTTTCTGGGTGTACTAACTTAGTATATGTTGCGTGTGTGTGTATACTCACCTAGTCTCACCTAGAATATCTTGTGTGTAAGTACTCAACTAGTACTCACCTAGTATACCTTGTATGTGTGTATTCACCTAGTATATCTTGTTTCTGGGTGTACTAACTTAGTATATGTTGCGTGTGTGTGTATACTCACCTAGTCTCACCTAGAATATCTTGTGTGTAAGTACTCAACTAGTACTCACCTAGTATACCTTGTATGTGTGTATTCACCTAGTATATCTTGTTTCTGGGTGTACTAACTTAGTATATGTTGCGTGTGTGTGTATACTCACCTAGTCTCACCTAGAATATCTTGTGTGTAAGTACTCAACTAGTACTCACCTAGTATACCTTGTATGTGTGTATTCACCTAGTATATCTTGTTTCTGGGTGTACTAACTTAGTATATGTTGCGTGTGTGTGTATACTCACCTAGTCTCACCTAGAATATCTTGTGTGTAAGTACTCAACTAGTACTCACCTAGTATACCTTGTATGTGTGTATTCACCTAGTATATCTTGTTTCTGGGTGTACTAACTTAGTATATGTTGCGTGTGTGTGTATACTCACCTAGTCTCACCTAGAATATCTTGTGTGTAAGTACTCAACTAGTACTCACCTAGTATACCTTGTATGTGTGTATTCACCTAGTATATCTTGTTTCTGGGTGTACTAACTTAGTATATGTTGCGTGTGTGTGTATACTCACCTAGTCTCACCTAGAATATCTTGTGTGTAAGTACTCAACTAGTACTCACCTAGTATACCTTGTATGTGTGTATTCACCTAGTATATCTTGTTTCTGGGTGTACTAACTTAGTATATGTTGCGTGTGTGTGTATACTCACCTAGTCTCACCTAGAATATCTTGTGTGTAAGTACTCAACTAGTACTCACCTAGTATACCTTGTATGTGTGTATTCACCTAGTATATCTTGTTTCTGGGTGTACTAACTTAGTATATGTTGCGTGTGTGTGTATACTCACCTAGTCTCACCTAGAATATCTTGTGTGTAAGTACTCAACTAGTACTCACCTAGTATACCTTGTATGTGTGTATTCACCTAGTATATCTTGTTTCTGGGTGTACTAACTTGTTGGAGGGAGGGAAATGTAGTTGGTGGACCTGTGGTCAGGGTGGCTCCAGAGGTAGGGTGTCAAATTTCAGTGTTTATGGCAGGGTAAGGGAATGGTCGTCGTTGGTCTTGTGATTCAATATTTTCTTGTTGTCGCTAAGTTACACTTTTTCAGGTCTATATAGTACAATGGCCAGTCCTCATGTACCTAGTAATTATGTACCTTAAATTATGTACGTAAATTATGTAATTATGTTCATGTACCTAGTAGCTAGTAGTTATAGTGTCAGTTGGGGGTTAATGGGCCAAGCCGAGTGTGCCTGTGCCCCACAAATATCACCCTTATTGCTGACTAGTTGGTATAACGGCTTTTCCCAAACCTCTCTCTCGCCAGAATTATACTGACATGTGAATATCTTTGGCAGTTGATGAATCCTAAATATAAATAATAAATAAATAAATGTTTATTTAGGTAAGGTACATCCATACAAGAAATTTTTACAAAGATTGGTGGACTTATAGATAGATTCATACATTGCATAACTGCATGGCATAACTGGCAATCCCCTCACAGTGTTCAAGTGAGAACTGGATAAGCACCTCCAAAGGATACCCAAGTATGCCAAGTATGCTGCCCTGAGGAACACCAATGTTGATGGGTAGGGTGGGAGAAATTGAATTATTCACAGAAACATACTGGAGCCTGTCAGTGAGGTACGTAGGATTTGAGGTATTGCAGGGGATACAAGACACTGATCACTGGTCTCCCATTTGGTCCTCATTGCTTTATCTTACTATTATTGAATGTCAATAACCGTATTATGCAATTTCAATTTCTTCTATTGCTTTCTTTATTATGCACCCCATACCCATCCCGTGGGCCGTGGTGTAAAGGATTACAGAGGCACATAATCGGTTCAGGACCGGAACCCTCTAGTTCGTTTAGCTAAGCAAATAACAATGTTTGACGCTAGTTACAAAATTATTAATGTTGTATACACATGTACACACACACACTCATACATACATATATATATATATATATATATATATATATATATATATATATATATATATATATATATATATATATATATATATATATATATATATACATATATATATATATATATATATATATATATATATATATATATATATATATATATATATATATATATATATATATATATATATATATATATATATAATTATACCAGTATAATCTAATGTTGTTGGGAAAACAACATTAGAAAGATAAACTCGAGAGACGTTTTCATGTTAACCCGAAAATTATTTGAGGAGCAAGACAGACTGCGGGTCAAGCAATTGGTCTTTATGCTATCGTGATGGGGGATCAGCCATTACACGTGTTAATGACTCTTGTATAGTTGTGTAGTTAAGGACATCAGGGTAAAGGGGTAATGGGCATTGTGGTTGATTGTTCTACCTGGGAATCTTCCACTGTTTTATATCTTATGTATGTATGTATGTACTAACCTAGTTGTGGTTGCAAGGGTTGAACTTTGGCTCTTTGGTCCCGCCACTTGAATACATACACTTTCCATACACTTGAAACTGTGTATGGAATCAGCCTCCACCACATTACTGCCTAAAGCATTCCATTTATTAACTTTTCTTTCTAACAAGTTCTTTCTAACATCCTAGTGGTTCATTTGGGTACTAAGTTTCCACCTGTGTCCCCTTGTTCGCCTACCACCCGTGTTAAACAGTTTATCTTTATGTACCCTATCAATTGCATTTCTCGCAGCCTGTCCTCGTAACTCATGCCTCTTAGTCCTGGGACTAGCCTATTGGCATACCACTAAACTTTTTCAAGCTTCGTCTTGTGCTTTTTTTTTTTTTTTTTTTTTTTTGAGATATATACAAGAGTTGTTATATTCTTGTACAGCCTAGTACTAAGTATATGGTGTTTGGCTAGATAAGAGTAAAACTGCTTGTAGATTAGTTTTTCAAAAAATGTTGACAAGTTAGGCAGGATTGATATAGGTCTGTAGTTGTTAACATCTGTGAGATCACCACATTTGTGTACAGGGGTAACTCGCTTTTTTAGGATAACTGGAAAGGTTTGGAGTTCAAGTTCAAGTAGCGTTTCAAAAAATGTTGACAAGTTAGGCAGGATTGATATAGGTCTGTAATTGTTAACATCTGTGAGATCACCACATTTGTGTACAGGGGTAACTCGCTTTTTTTAGGATAACTGGAAAGGTTTGGAGTTCAAGTGACCTGTTGAAGAGCATGAGAATTCTTTGGAGACAATTCCTAACCTATACTTCTTCTCAAGGTCATGTTTTTTATTAATGGGTTTAAGTATTCCCTTTGTAAGCAAGGGATTGTTAAGCCTTTTGGTTATGCTTACAAAAAAGTCACAGGACAGACATTATCAGCAGCAGTTATAAAATTGTCAATAGCAGTTTCATTGTGCAGCCTAAAACTTAACTCCCTTGACTCTAGAGGTATATATATTAGGTTTAGGTTAGGTTTTTTTAATTAAACCAGCCAGGATGAGTGAAGCCATGAAGGCCGTTTTTATTAATTAAAACACCCAAATGTTGGGTGCTTCAGGTGTTGTTCCTCTTGGATGATCTTGTACCTCTCTGTCTCACACCTGTAAGAATGAGTGATATGGTTAAGGGGGAAACAAAGTGCAGGCAAGGCAATGGAGGCCAGTAGTAATCTTAGGGCTAGGATAATTAGAAATTAGAGAAATTAAGTAAGAGAAATTAGCAAGAGAAATCAGGTAAAATTTATTATACTTAACTTTTGTATCATCAGTTTAGTAGTAATTCTTCATCTTCATCATCATCATCTTCACTGTCACAAAGCTCCAGGTTGGGCTCGGAAACATCAACATCCTCTTCCTGGTATCCAAATAAACGCTTTGCATCACTCAGCTTGTCAGAACACAACTTTTGCCCTTGCTTCAAAAGAGCCAAGATTCCACTCTTATTTTTGGTTGATAGGTGCTTCTCTTCAATAGTGTACTTGTTAGGATCCTGTAATATATAGACTATTTAATGGGGTTTAAGACATTTACAAATTTCCCTGAAAATACTAAAGAAATTAGAATAAATAAATAAAGTTTTCGGTAAAAGTTCAAATATATGTAAAACACACCAGTACAGTATATGAAAACCATGGAATTGTCTACCTGTCAAAGTTGTAAATAGCAAGACTTTACTCAAGTATAAAATTCTGCTGGATAAATGTTTATGAAGAACTGAATTGCAACACACATTTAGGCTGTTAGCTTACCTTGCTTAGATATGAAGGAAAAATTCCACATAACAACTCTTCAGTATGTTCGGTTAAAATCTCTCTCTTATTCTTGTAATATGCGAGATAATGCAGCATTTCTTGAACAGTGTGTTGTTGCTCTTCTCTGGATCTCTTCTGAAGCTCCACATCTTCTACTGCCTTCTTTTTTTGAGCAAGGGACACTAATAAAAGAGGAAAATTATATTTACTGCAAGTAAACTACAACTCAATTTAATATAATTACAGTTTAGGTACTTGCATTATACATACTATACATAGTTTATTGTGCAGTATCAACCTGATAAAAACCTACGGATTATGATACTGCACCTATTTTACAAACAGTAGTGATGATATTTTACTTCAAAAATAAGTAAAGCTTATCCATTATGCATGCTAAATGTTAGTTATCTTGATAAGGCCGAATTGTAACCCCTGATAAAATGAGATGTAGTTACATACCATTTTGGCTATGATGAGGCAATAAATTGTGCCATGGCAGGATACCTTCTATTGCATCCTTTTCACTGAGAATTTCAGAGTTTTCACTATTGTAGATTTTTATGAAGCCTTGAAGCTTTTTCCTATCACACTCATTTCTGTGCCGGAGTGAAGAGCGCATTTTACTGGATGCTGCAAATAAAGTTTTTTGGCTGAAAGTTTTAAAGTAAAGTTAAAGTTTTAAAGATCGCCATTCTTGAATCAATGACTTTTGAACATCAAGTTTGTCGATCTCATTTGAAACTGTTATTTCCGTCTCTCTGGCCTATTTGAAAATATAATAAATTTAATGAACAAATCACATTAACCATGATGAGTGGTTCGAACCTATGGGCTTGGCATTCCCAGATGCTTGCTGTAGTTGAATGCGCCACAACATGGTCAAAAGAATTGCAACCTAGGGTACTAATGAACCCACAATTCAATTTTTGTTAATTATGCACCCCCATACCCATTCCATGGGCGGTTGTGCATGCAGTTTCCCATGTACTTGGTCTGTGTCCTCCAGTAGTTTTACCTCTGATGGCCCTTTCAATACACATAGAATTCATATTATTGTGATATATCAATACATGGAGAAAGACATTGAAATGGGGGCATCAAAGGCAGAACTACTGAATGACAGAGACCGAGTTCATGGGGGAATTGTGTGAAACCTGGTTTGGCTTCAGTGGAAGCCTTGGGATCCTTGTGGGTGCAGTAGTACTCCAAGTTGCAATTCATCTGACCATGTCGTGGCGTAGTGAACTAGAGCATGCATCTGAGAGCACTCAGTGCATGGGGTTCAAACCCTCATCACAGTTCCCGTGATATATCACGATACTGTGATTTCTCTGTGAACACATTTGATATATCTCGGAATCATACATTTAGGTTAATTAAATACTATATACTTTATACAAATTAACCTTATTGATATATTGAAAAAGTTCAAGCAGTTAATTCAAGGAAATGGTCGCTAATTTATAATGGAAAATATATGTAGTACATGATCTGAACACATAACTAACCTATAAATGCATTATAATACCTTTCACATATAAATGCATTATAATAAGTTTCAAAATAAATACAAATAAATAAAATAAATATATATTATTTTTAGTACCTTTCTGAGTCGAGTAACTAATGCACGAGCCAGTCCATCAATTTTTCGATGGTTCCAAAAGACTGCACCCTCTGTGAGTTCTTCTGTTCTTTCTGAGAAAAATATTTATAGCAATGAACATCTTGAAGAGCATAGATTAATAACAGTTTCATAACATACCTTTACTCACCACGACCAACTCAAGTTTGACCAATATGTTTTCATTCTTTTATTGATTATTTGAGGGAGTTGATACTTATTGAATACTGAATACAAATCGCATTATACTGATTACAGGGCAGGTAAAATAATAAAAAACTTGATCAGATGAACCATATAAACAAATACCAGCTTTCAGCATGTTTTTAGTTGTAGAGTTGTATCGTGAGAGGTATGCAAACACTTGCTCTGCCTCTTCCCCTAAAGTCATGCCACTTCCTTCTTCCCACCGCCCTCCATACAATACCTTTAACATAAAAGTATACAGTAAAAAAAAATTCAAATTATTGTACAAAAATTAAAAGCCTCCTACTATATTAAATGATACGTATATCATTAATCTTAAACAATCAGAAATCCTAAATTTTTTTACACAAACTGTACTTATTATATTTAATGTAATGTATACATTACATTAAATTTAATTAGTATACATAAATGTAATGTTATATTTTTATTTACCTGACAATACCAAGCATGTCCTTTTGCATGTAGGACTCCTAAAAATGGCTTTGCTTGACCAATGTGAAAATGTGATTGTTTCTGAGCCACAGTTAAGGCCCATGGCCAATATTTGCAAATTATGTCTTGACAAATAAACTTTACGTATTTGAAATACATAATTTGCAAATAGTGGGCATAACTGTACAGCTCTCCTTGATACATATTCAAGGTGTGGAGGATAATACCATGTCGACAGGAGGCCATGCTGATTCCTGTTTCATCCAAACTTTGGAATGAAAGAGGCTTATTTTGAGCAGCTTTCCATGTAGACACTCCACACGTGTGCTTACTCTATTAAACAAAAATATTTATAGTAACTAAATACCCAGTTGGTGAGCATGATTATAATTATGTAGGACGGGTAGAAGGTAGAGATTATTTTGCGCGATAGGCATTGTTGTTGCACATAAGAATTTCTATGGGTTATATTTCCTTATTCAATATATATAAACTATAATGAAAAAATACAAAAATGGCCACCATATGTTATAGTCGCCAAACAGTTATTAGGTAAAATTGAAGGTTTCTCAATATATAATAAAACTCACCTTAGTTTTCAAGCTCTGAATAGTGCCAACATGAGCTTGAACATCTTCATCTTTGCTGAAGATACTATCAGAATAATAGGGGTTTCTGATACCTCTGCAATGATAATTCAGAAATAATTATTTATTGTCTGTAACCACTATAATATTAAACAATGGGTAATGGAGTATCAAAAAATGTTTTATATGAAGAATTCTGATGCACTGCTAAATTTTACATAAAACAAAAATTTACATGGTGTTAGATAAATAAAATGATGATATGGATGCAATTGAAAGGCAAACTATAAAGACATACTCAGTTAAAAAATATGTCATATGACAATGTATATTTATATGTGCATACTTTATTTATAAGAACATTAATTTGAAGACAATATAATTCATTATAATATAGTGTGTGTAGAGAACAAAAGAATACTATACATTAAGTATCTGTAAAGCACATTTTATTACCTCCCAACTTTGTTGTAACGATACAGCTTCTTGTTGCCATCAATATGTACTGCTAAAGGGGTTTTATCACAAGCAGGACACTCATTGTCAGCTTCTCCTCTAATTTTTCTCAGCTCATATTGCTGGAATCGCCATTCGAAGAACACTCTCTTCGAAGTTATATAATTAATGGGTCCAATCTAGGAATAGAATTTTTTAGATGGTGACATTTAAAATGCATATTATGACATAAGATAAATAAACAAAAAAAACATTCCATTTTGTGTTTGAACAAAATTAAAAACTAATTATTAATAAATGAATATACATTACTACAAAATTTTGATAATTTTTGTATTGAAATATAAAACTGAAAATATTAAGAATAACGGTATCAAAACATACACGCCCACGAGAAGCACCAAAGGATTCCAGTGCAGTGACTAATGCCCGAAATGATGTTCCGGGACAATTTCTTTTGATATGGTGCCATGATTCAAGCAGACTGGTGCTGTAGAATGTGCTGCTCTTTCCTAATGATGAATAGAAACCAGACTTGTGCATGGTCTTGCCTAGTTGTTGATGCTCATATCCACAGTGGCATGTATAGATTGGAGTATAGAGGTCATACCTTCCTGTAGTTTAAAATACAGTGCATTGAGTGGTGTGGCGACTTGCTAAAATAGTGATGTAAAAATTAACATTTATAGCAACAAAAATTTCAAAATGTATTGTGATTCAGGAATATCCGGTAATGGAAATAAAAGGGTAAATTTTAAAGTTTATTTACCCATTATAGTGATGAAGATGCAGAGATTGCTGGAGCTTGAAATTTTAAACTTGCAATCTGTGCAGTTGGGGCAAGAATTTGGTGGTTGGGCTGGTACAACAGGTTCTGGTAACAAAGAAAAGGAAGACAGTTTGACAAAATGAGTTTTATGGAAAAGAATTTCAGACTGAATATTTCATTGTTTCTTGATTGTACAAAATATTGACATTATTCTCCAGATAATGACCGAGAAATTCACAGAAAAGAAACAATCAGACGATTAAATCAATCTATAAAACCAAGTGTCAGGTTTAAACTTTAAGACTTCTCCAAATGTTGTAATGACTGAAATGAAACATTTATTCATTTTATTTTGTTATACCAAGATAATCGTAGCTCTAGACTGGGATTGGGAAGTAGAAGTAATCTCGGAACAAAGTACGGATTTTATACAGGTATCGTATACTTACTCCAGTGAAAGATATTTCCTTCAGGGCACACAGTTTGTGTCGGGTCTAATGGCTCATAAAAGCCTTTTTTCCAATATAATCTGTGGTGGAAAGGCATGAGAAAATGTTGCATTTGGTCACAAATGTGACACAAAAATGCAAAACAGTCTTCACATTTGATGCTTGCCTCACAATTTGTACATTGTACACAAACTTTACCTGATGAAAAAAGGGGTAATTATTTATACTAATTTTAAATACTGTATACCTAACATTTTAAACAATCTGAAGTCTAAATGTATTAATAGAGTGTCATTAATTTGCATATGATGCTTATTATACAGTATAACCTTAATGAACACAGCAATATTTAATTTACCTTTATCTGGAACACCCAACTCAGACAATGTCCAATCGAACAGCATTGCCCTGCTTTCTCCCCAATTAATCTCTGCATTTTTTCTTCTTTTTTGCCAGTCAGAAACACTTGGCTGAGAATCTTTAATTTGTTCAAGTTCTGCAGCAAGTACTTTGAAATATGGGATTAAAAATTAGTAAGAAAAATTTGTAAGTGAAAGGAATGATTAGTATAATATGTTAAACAAAATTTCATAGGCATTAAGCACAATTTTGGTACATAATATTTATGACGTGTGTCCATTAAATAAACCCTCATTTAAATACCAACAAATGATGTTGGGACATACCAACATCAAATGATTCCAAAGTTTCTTCACCAGCTGCCAAATAACTTTGAGTGTACGTTCTGCCACTAGTAGAATAGCCCGCATTTTGAATGTGTGGTGGTGAAAGTATAGCAGGCAGAATGTCTGGGTGGCACATTTGAAGATTTAAGCATGGTACATAATTGCAAATTGTATACAAGTATTAATATTTTCAGACAAATCTCAAGATATTACTATAACTAACTTTATGCTACCAAGTTGTTCAGTGTTATAGTAATTTAATCTCCATAATTGTCTAGCATACACTTAAAAATAGGCAACAAATATTATTGGAAAGTACACAAATAACAGCTGTAGAAATATTGTTAAAAAAATAATAGAAGATTACCATCAGATTGGGGTGCAGCTGGTCTTTGTTTTGAATTAATGTGTGATACATCCTGTATGTTATCTTTTTTCTGTTTCTTGTTTGTCACCTTTATTGAGTTTGGTTCCTCCACGTTTAAGAGTCTCTTCAAGTACTCATTTCTTTGTATCATTGCAGCACGTGCTTTCTGGTACTCACGTTCAAGATGTTCTCTAGTCATCACTGCTATTCTCCGGTGAAATTCTGAAGAGAAAATAATAGTGTTCGAAGGAAAAGTACAAGAACAAAACAAGAAAATTATGCTTATGCAAAATTATGCTACAATGTACCTATTAATAATCTTAAAATTTGCTACAAATTACCTACTTATAATTATGTGTTAAATTATGGACTTTCCCATAATGATATGCATGTTAGTGGCATTACCTATACTGCCTACCTGGAGCCCCCTAGAGAGATAGTGACACAAGTTAAGGTAATCCCTTTAGTAAGGTGCTGGGTCAACATAAATAAGCTATAACTAATAAGGACACAAATCAATATGTTCATTTAACAGTGGTATTAACATTTATATAAATATAGCTAAGAATAAGTTTTTACAAGTGTAACAAAGTGAAAGAAATGTATGAAAATTTTGATGATATATTAAAATGCTCATTGATTGAACTTGTCTTCCTATATATAAAGTATAAAAATAGTAAACACAGTACCATTATTGTTGTCTGTAGTTATTTTTGGAACATCTGGTATGTACAGCATACTGTCAAAATCCGATGATCTATCTGAAAAATTGATTGGTAGCGTAAATATTTGAATTCATTGCATAGCCTTTTATACAAACAAAAAAGAAAAATTGTACAGAAAAGCTAACACAACATTATAACACCTTTCTGTGGTACTTTCTATGGTACAAAAGAAAACAAACCTTAATTATAAAGGAAAATAAACTGACAGAAGAACTATGAATACTGCTGAAAATACTTTCCACAAAATATCTGAACCAAGGGATAGTACCCCGAGATTTGAAATATGAAAATTTCACCCTTACAGTATTTAAAAAAAAGCAGAAAGAGTTAAGCACAAAACTAATGTCCGATCAGCTAGGTATAACACATCTGCAAGCTCATGGCGAAAATCCTAAGGGAGGGAATCATTTACCATCTTTCAGTGAAAAATCTTATTCAATCGACACACCATGGTCTTCTTAAAAACAGATGCTACCTTATAAACCTCCTCACTTTTGGGACATGGCAACATGGTACTCAGATAAAGGGTTTCCGGTGGATGTAGTATACATGGATTATGCTAAAGACTTTAATAAGGTACCACATGGAAGACTAGCAAGGAAATTACAGGTTCATGAAAAAAATTGTAAAGTGCACAAAACAATAGTTAAAACAAAGAGAGCAAAAGGTCATACTAAATGGGAATGAATATGAAGAAATGTGTTAAGTTGAGTACCTCAGGGGTCCATTTTTAAGTCTAAAATATTTTTCATATATTGAACATCTATGATATAGAAAAGAATATAATCTAATCAACCACATCCTCATATTTGCAAATGCCTGGCATTTCACGAGCACTTTGTCCGGGGTTTATATTCTAGCCGGGGAGGATTTACTGGGTTAGGCTAACCTAACCTAACTTAACCAAACCAAACCAAGTATCTCAAGTTACAAATATCTCTGGGAATTCATATTATCTGCTGTTGTAGAATTGACAAAATGGACAGTGTCAACAAAATTATTCCCACATACTCCGTCACTATGTGATGGAGTACACATAGAATAGGGACTGAATTGTCCCTGACAGGGACAATTCTGTAACAAATGTTCTAGCATAAAACTTTGTACAGTTTAGTAATTCCTTACCATTTGATGTACTAGGTAGATCCATGTTTGGTGAAGTTTTATAGCTGGAGCTGGAAGATCCTGTCGAGATGACTTCTTCAAAGAGAATAGCTTCAACACATTGTGTCTTGAGTCTTCCAGTACTTGGCCTACAGTTACCAGATCTGATTTACAGAAACTAGTGAACTATGGAGATAAGATTGTTAATAATATACTTTTTTTGAGATTCATATGACTTGCAGCTTAAAAACCAATCTTATTTTAAAATAGTACACTAAAGTACATAGCAAATTGCGAAATTCGTAGTTTTTTAACTACTTTAAAGCTAAATTCTCAAGCTTTGAAAATAAGCACAATTTGCTATTTTAAGCGGAATCTGGCAACTCTGATTTAGCATGTAAACATTGACTTGCATTCACAATGTAGTTATTTATTTTTCAACAATTTAAAACGAGTTATGAAAATACACACATTGGTACATTATTGCAAAGGCACTATACTATATATATATATATATAAATTGTTGCAAGTCGAGCAACAAATATTTTACATTGAACAACAAATGAGATTGGAAAAGCAGTATTGCCAAAATAGACCCCAGACACACCCTGTGGGTAGTAATGGACCCCCATACCGACCCTATGAGGGGTAGTGGACCCCATAATAACACTATGGGCGATAGTGGACACTATACAAACACTATGGGCGGTAGTTGACTTCATAGAGACCCTGTGGGCGGTAAGGGACCCCCTATCGACCCTGTGGGCGGCAGTGGACCCCCTATCGGTCCTGTGGGCGGCAGTGGACCCCCTACCGACCCTGTGGGCGGCAGTGGACCCCTACCGAACGTGTGGGCGGCAGTGGACCCCCTACCGACCCTGTGGGCGGCAGTGGACCCCCTATCGATCCTGTGGGCGGTAGTGGACCCCCCCCATATCGACCCTGTGGGCGGCAGTGGACCCCCTATCGATCCTGTGGGCGGCAGTGGACCCCCTACCGACCCAGTGGGTGGCAGTGGACCCCCTGCCGACCCTGTGGGCGGTAGTGGACCCCTACCGACCCTGTGGACGGTAGTTGACTTCATAGCGACCCAGTGGGCGGTAGTGAACCCCATACCGACCCTGTGGGTGGCGGTGGACTCCATACCGACTCTGTGGGCGGCAGTGAACCCTATATACTAATCCTGTGGGCGATACTGTACCCTATAGTCATCCTGTGGGGCAATGGATGCCATACATATCCAGTGGGTGTTATTGTACCCCATACTTATTCTGTGGGTGGTTGGAGCCCCATACCCATCCTGTGGGTTATAGTGGACCCCATACTCATCCTGTGGGTGGTATTGGACCCCATACCTATCCTGTGGGTGGTTGTGAGCCCATACCCATCCTGTCGGTGGTAGTGGACGCAATACACATCCAGTGGATGGTATTGGATCCCATACCCTTCCTGTGGGTGGAAGTGATCCCCATACCATTCCTGTGGGTGGATGTGACCCCCATACTCATCCTGCGGGTGTTATTGGACCCCTTACCCACCTAACAGGTGGTAGTGGACCCTAATCCTATAGTTTCCAATAATCCACACCATACCATCCTGTTTGCAGTAGTTTACCCTATATACATTCCAACATAACATCGTTTTCTGTTAGCGTTCCTACAAAACATTCTTTAAAGATTTCTAAAGCACAAACTATAGTATATAATATTGATTGGTGAAGCACTTATTCTATGTAATAATTTATTGTGCTTATTATAATTTACTAAGAACAACTAATATTTCTCAAAACAAAACTACGAGCCTTCAATAGGATGTAGTTGATCTGTAATATTATAAGAGCATGGACAATAGTAGGTGAATTTCACAACCCATGTGGGACCTGAAAACTACAATTTTCGTTATAATTGAACCAATCACGACTATTCAGCTATCTACGTTGATGGACGAGTACTGTGAGACGTAAATTGGTACGTGAGGAAGAGTTTGAGCCTTGGTAAAAAAGTTAACTGGGAATATATCACATATGTACTAAATCACATTCCACATATTGACTTTAAGCACTAGTCATATATGTACTGTCTTGTGTGAGAACGGGTTGGTGTTTTCATTAGAATTAACTGAAATGTTCCTGATTTTCCGTTCATATTACCGATGGAAGATGTACACGTAAAACCGCTCTAATCCGGCTGAAACGTCGATATATGCAATAAAAACAGAACTTTTCCCCTTTTCAATATCTTACTCAGTATTTTAAAGAGAAACAAATATATGATTGTAAATGAAGTATTTAAGGTTATAATCTAATCAATTATGTGTTTGCATCATTTTTATTGTATATGTATTGAGTTAATACTAATAAACTGAAAATTCACAAAAACGTGGAAAATCGGCAAAATATTGCCTAATTCGAAGATATTTTGATTAAATCACATAAAGGAAAAGGGAATGATAAACGTCAAAATATTGCTAAATTCGATGATTTCTCGTACGAAACAAAATGCAAGAAAACTTGCTTAAAATGCAATATTATGCGAAATTCTGAGATTTGAAGGCCAAATCACATATCGTGATACTACATGAAATAGTATCGAAATATTGGTATAAATGAATATATTTACGTAATATCAGACTACATGAAAAACGTGAAAAAAGTCACGTTTATACCAAATTTGAGGATTTTAACTTCGAATCATAATGCAAGGTATCGTATTATTTAGATCCAAGAAAAGACATATGACAATGTTGTTTCCAATACAAATGATAAAAATCAATGTGTTTTCATTAGAATTAACTGAAATGTTCCTGATTTTCCGTTCATATTACCGATGGAAGATGTACACGTAAAACCGCTCTAATCCGGCTGAAACGTCGATATATGCAATAAAAACAGAACTTCTCCCCTTTTCAATATCTTACTCAGAATTTTAAAGAGAAACAAATATTTGATTGTAAATGAAGTATTTAAGGTTATAATCTAATCAATTATGTGTTTGCATCATTATTATTGTATATTTATTGAGTTAAGACTAATAAACTGAAAATTTAGAAAAACGTGGAAAAACGGCAAAATATTGCCTAATTCGATGATCTTTTGATTAAATCACATAAAGGAAAAGGGAATGATAAACCTCAAAATATTGCTAAATTCGACGATTTCTCGTACGAAACAAAATGCAAGAAAACTTGCTTAAAATGCAATATTATGCGAAATTCTGAGATTTGAAGGCCAAATCACATATCGTGATACTACATGAAATAGTATCGAAATATTGGTAAAAATGAATATATTTACGTAATATCAAACTACATGAAAAACGTGAAAAAAGTCACGATTATACCAAATTTGAGGATTTTAACTTCGAATCATAATGCAAGGTTTCGTATTATTTAGATCCATGAAAAGACATATGACAATGTTGTTTCCAATACAAATGATAAAAATCAATGTGTTTTCATTAGAATTAACTGAAATGTTCCTGATTTTCCGTTCATATTACCGATGGAAGATGTACACGTAAAACCGCTCTAATCCGGCTGAAACGTCGATATATGCAATAAAAACAGAACTTCTCCCCTTTTCAATATCTTACTCAGTATTTTAAAGAGAAACAAATATATGATTGTAAATGAAGTATTTGAGGTTATAATCTAATCAATTATGTGTTTGCATCATTTTTATTGTATATGTATTGAGTTAATACTAATAAACTGAAAATTCACAAAAACGTGGAAAATCGGCAAAATATTGCCTAATTCGATGATATTTTGATTAAATCACATAAAGGAAAAGGGAATGATAAACGTCAAAATATTGCTAAATTCGATGATTTCTCGTACGAAACAAAATGCAAGAAAACTTGCTTAAAATGCAATATTATGCGAAATTCTGAGATTTGAAGGCCAAATCACATATCGTGATACTACATGAAATAGTATCGAAATATTGGTATAAATGAATATATTTACGTAATATCAGACTACATGAAAAACGTGAAAAAAGTCACGTTTATACCAAATTTGAGGATTTTAACTTCGAATCATAATGCAAGGTATCGTATTATTTAGATCCAAGAAAAGACATATGACAATGTTGTTTCCAATACAAATGATAAAAATCAATGTGTTTTCATTAGAATTAACTGAAATGTTCCTGATTTTCCGTTCATATTACCGATGGAAGATGTACACGTAAAACCGCTCTAATCCGGCTGAAACGTCGATATATGCAATAAAAACAGAACTTCTCCCCTTTTCAATATCTTACTCAGTATTTTAAAGAGAAACAAATATATGATTGTAAATGAAGTATTTAAGGTTATAATCTAATCAATTATGTGTTTGCATCATTTTTATTGTATATGTATTGAGTTAATACTAATAAACTGAAAATTCACAAAAACGTGGAAAATCGGCAAAATATTGCCTAATTCGATGATATTTTGATTAAATCACATAAAGGAAAAGGGAATGATAAACGTCAAAATATTGCTAAATTCGATGATTTCTCGTACGAAACAAAATGCAAGAAAACTTGCTTAAAATGCAATATTATGCGAAATTCTGAGATTTGAAGGCCAAATCACAAATCGTGATACTACATGAAATAGTATCGAAATATTGGTAAAATGAATATATTTACGTAATATCAGACTACATGAAAAACGTGAAAAAAGTCACGTTTATACCAAATTTGAGGATTTTAACTTCGAATCATAATGCAAGGTATCGTATTATTTAGATCTAAGAAAAGACATATGACAATGTTGTTTCCAATACAAATGATAATAATCAATGTGTTTTCATTAGAATTAACTGAAATGTTCCTGATTTTCCGTTCATATTACCGATGGAAGATGTACACGTAAAACCGCTCTAATCCGGCTGAAACGTCGATATATGCAATAAAAACAGAACTTCTCCCCTTTTCAATATCTTACTCAGTATTTTAAAGAGAAACAAATATTTGATTGTAAATGAAGTATTTAAGGTTATAATCTAATCAATTATGTGTTTGCATCATTTTTATTGTATATTTATTGAGTTAATACTAATAAACTGAAAATTCACAAAAACGTGGAAAAACGGCAAAATATTGCCTAATTCGATGATCTTTTGATTAAATCACATAAAGGAAAAGGGAATGATAAACGTCAAAATATTGCTAAATTCGACGATTTCTCGTACGAAACAAAATGCAAGAAAACTTGCTTAAAATGCAATATTATGCGAAATTCTGAGATTTGAAGGCCAAATCACATATCGTGATACTACATGAAATAGTATCGAAATATTGGTAAAAATGAATATATTTACGTAATATCAAACTACATGAAAAACGTGAAAAAAGTCACGATTATACCAAATTTGAGGATTTTAACTTCGAATCATAATGCAAGGTTTCGTATTATTTAGATCCATGAAAAGACATATGACAATGTTGTTTCCAATACAAATGATAAAAATCAATGTGTTTTCATTAGAATTAACTGAAATGTTCCTGATTTTCCGTTCATATTACCGATGGAAGATGTACACGTAAAACCGCTCTAACCCGGCTGAAACGTCGATATATGCAATAAAAACAGAACTTCTCCCCTTTTCAATATCTTACTCAGTATTTTAAAGAGAAACAAATATATGATGGTAAATGAAGTATTTAAGGTTATAATCTAATCAATTATGTGTTTGCATAATTTTTATTGTATATTTATTGAGTTAATACTAATAAACTGAAAATTCACAAAAACGTGGAAAAACGGCAAAATATTGCCTAATTCGATGATATTTTGATTAAATCACATAAAGGAAAAGGGAATGATAAACGTCAAAATATTGCTAAATTCGACGATTTCTCGTACGAAACAAAATGCAAGAAAACTTGCTTAAAATGCAATATTATGCGAAATTCTGAGATTTGAAGGCCAAATCACATATCGTGATACTACATGAAATTGTATCGAAATATTGGTAAAAATGAATATATTTACGTTATATCAAACTACATGAAAAACGTGAAAAAAGTCACGATTATACCAAATTTGAGGATTTTAACTTCGAATCATAAAGCGAGGTTTCGTACTATTTAGATCCATGAAAAGACATATGACAATGTTGTTTCCAATACAAATTATAAAAATCAATGTGTTTTCATTAGAATTAACTAAAATGTTCCTGATTTTCCGTTTATATTACCGATGGAAGATGTCCACATAAAACCGCTCTAATCCGGCTGAAACGTCGATATATGCAATAAAAACAGAACTTCTCCCCTTTTCAATATCTTAATCAGTATTTTAAAGAGAAACAAATAGATGATTGAAAATGAAGTATTTAAGGTTATAATCTAATCAATTATGTGTTTGCATCATTTTTATTGTATATTTATTGAGTTAATACTAATAAACTGAAAATTCACAAAAACGATGAAAAACGGCAAAATATTGCCTAATTCGATGATATTTTGATTAAATCACATAAAGGAAAAGGGAATGATAAACGTCAAAATATTGCTAAATTCGATGATTTCTCGTACGAAACAAAATGCAAGAAAACTTCCTTAAAATGCAATATTATGCGAAATTCTGAGATTTGAAGGCCAAATCACATATCGTGATACTACATGAAACAGTATCGAAATATTGGTAAAAATGAATATATTTACGTAATATCAGACTACATGAAAAACGTGAAAAAAGTCACGTTTATACCAAATTTGAGGATTTTAACTTCGAATCATAATGCAAGGTATCGTATTATTTAGATCCAAGAAAAGACATATGACAATGTTGTTTCCAATACAAATGATAAAAATCAATGTGTTTTCATTAGAATTAACTGAAATGTTCCTGATTTTCCGTTCATATTACCGATGGAAGATGTACACGTAAAACCGCTCTAATCCGGCTGAAACGTCGATATATGCAATAAAAACAGAACTTCTCCCCTATTCAATATCTTAATCAGTAATTTAAAGAGAAACAAATAGATGATTGAAAATGAAGTATTTAAGGTTACTATCTAATCAATTATGTGTTTGCATCATTTTTATTGTATATTTAATGAATTAATACTAATAAACTGAAAATTCACAAAAACGTGGAAAAACGGCAAAATATATCCTAATTCGATGATATTTTGATTAAATCACATAAAGGAAAAGGGAATGATAAACGTCAAAATATTGCTAAATTCGATGATTTCTCGTACGAAACAAAATGCAAGAAAACTTGCTTAAAATGCAATATTATGCGAAATTCTGAGATTTGAAGGCCAAATCACATATCGTGATACTACATGAAATAGTATCGAAATATTGGTAAAAATGAATATATTTACGTAATATCAAACTACATGAAAAACGTGAAAAAAGTCACGATTATACCAAATTTGAGGATTTTAACTTCGAATCATAAAGCGAGGTTTCGTACTATTTAGATCCATGAAAAGACATATGACAATGTTGTTTCCAATACAAATTATAAAAATCAATGTGTTTTCATTAGAATTAACTAAAATGTTCCTGATTTTCCGTTTATATTACCGATGGAAGATGTCCACGTAAAACCGCTCTAATCCGGCTGAAACGTCGATATATGCAATAAAAACAGAACTTCTCCCCTTTTCAATATCTTAATCAGTAATTTAAAGAGAAACAAATAGATGATTGAAAATGAAGTATTTAAGGTTATAATCTAATCAATTATGTGTTTGCATCATTTTTGTTGTATATTTATTGAGTTAATACTAATAAACTGAAAATTCACAAAAACGTGGAAAAACGGCAAAATCCCTAAAATCCCCCTAATTCGATGATATTTTGATTAAATCACATAAAGGAAAACGGAATGATAAACGTCAAAATATTGCTAAGTTCGATGATTTCTCGTACGAAACAAAATGCAAGAAAACTTGCTTAAAATGCAATATTATGCGAAATTCTGAGATTTGAAGGCCAAATCACATATCGTGATACTACATGAAACAGTATCGAAATATTGGTAAAAATGAATATATTTACGTAATATCAAACTACATGAAAAACGTGAAAAAAGTCACGATTATACCAAATTTGAGGATTTTAACTTCGAATCATAAAGCCAGGTTTCGTACTATTTAGATCCATGAAAAGACATATGACAATGTTGTTTCCAATACAAATTATAAAAATCAATGTGTTTTCATTAGAATTAACTAAAATGTTCCTGATTTTCCGTTTATATTACCGATGGAAGATGTACACGCAAAACCGCTTTATTCCGGCTGAAACGTCGATATTTGCAATAAAAACCGAATTTCTCCCTTTTTCAATATCTTACTCAGTATTTTAACGAGAAACAAATAGATGATTGAAAATGAAGTATTTAAGGTTACTATCTAATCAATTATGTGTTTGCATCATTTTTATTGTATATTTAATGAATTAATACTAATAAACTGAAAATTCACCAAAACGTGGAAAAACGGCAAAATATATCCTAATTCGATGATATTTTGATTAAATCACATAAAGGAAAAGGGAATGATAAACGTCAAAATATTGCTAAATTCGATGATTTCTCGTACGAAACAAAATGCAAGAAAACTTGCTTAAAATGCAATATTATGCGAAATTCTGAGATTTGAAGGCCAAATCACATAACGTGATACTACATGAAATAGTATCGAAATATTGGTAAAAATGAATATATTTACGTAATATCAAACTACATGAAAAACGTGAAAAAAGTCACGATTATACCAAATTTGAGGATTTTAACTTCGAATCATAAAGCATAGGTTTCGTACTATTTAGATCCATGAAAAGACATATGACAATGTTGTTTCCAATACAAATTATAAAAATCAATGTGTTTTCATTAGAATTAACTAAAATGTTCCTGATTTTCCGTTTATATTACCGATGGAAGATGTCCACGTAAAACCGCTCTAATCCGGCTGAAACGTCGATATATGCAATAAAACAGAACTTCTCCCCTTTTCAATATCTTAATCAGTATTTTAAAGAGAAACAAATAGATGATTGTAAATGAAGTATTTAAGGTTATAATCTAATCAATTATGTGTTTGCATCATTTTTATTGTATATTTATTCAGTTAATACTAATAAACTGAAAATTCACAAAAACGTGGAAAAACGGCAAAATATATCCTAATTCGATGATATTTTGATTAAATCACAAAAAGGAAAAGGGAATGATAAACGTCAAAATATTGCTATATTCGATTATTTCTCGTACGAAACAAAATGCAAGAAAACTTGCTTAAAATGCAATATTATGCGAAATTCTGAGACTTGAAGGCCAAATCACATATCGTGATACTACATGAAATAGTATCGAAATATTGGTAAAAATGAATATATTTACGTAATATCAAACTACATGAAAAACGTGAAAAAAGTCACGATTATACCAAATTTGAGGATTTTAACTTCGAATCATAAAGCGAGGTTTCGTACTATTTAGATCCATGAAAAGACATATGACAATGTTGTTTCCAATACAAATTATAAAAATCAATGTGGTTTCATTAGAATTAACTAAAATATTCCTGATTTTCCGTTTATATTACCGATGGAAGATGTCCACGTAAAACCGCTCTAATCCGGCTGAAACGTCGATATATGCAATAAAAACAGAACTTCTCCCCTTTTCAATATCTTAATCAGTATTTTAAAGAGAAACAAATAGATGATTGAAAATGAAGTATTTAAGGTTATAATCTAATCAATTATGTGTTTGCATCATTTTTATTGTATATTTATTGAGTTAATACTAATAAACTGAAAATTCACAAAAACGTGGAAAAACCGCAAAATATTGCCTAATTCGATGATATTTTGATTAAATCACATAAAGGAAAAGGGAATGATAAACGTCAAAATATTGCTAAATTCGATGATTTCTCGTACGAAACAAAATGCAAGAAAACTTGCTTAAAATGCAATATTATGCGAAATTCTGAGATTTGAAGGCCAAATCACATATCGTGATACTACATGAAATAGTATCGAAATATTGGTAAAAATGAATATATTTACGTAATATCAAACTACATGAAAAACGTGAAAAAAGTCACGATTATACCAAATTTGAGGATTTTAACTTCGAATCATAAAGCCAGGTTTCGTACTATTTAGATCCATGAAAAGACATATGACAATGTTGTTTCCAATACAAATTATAAAAATCAATGTGTTTTCATTAGAATTAACTAAAATGTTCCTGATTTTCCGTTTATATTACCGATGGAAGATGTACACGCAAAACCGCTTTATTCCGGCTGAAACGTCGATATTTGCAATAAAAACCGAATTTCTCCCTTTTTCAATATCTTACTCAGTATTTTAACGAGAAACAAATAGATGATTGAAAATGAAGTATTTAAGGTTACTATCTAATCAATTATGTGTTTGCATCATTTTTATTGTATATTTAATGAATTAATACTAATAAACTGAAAATTCACCAAAACGTGGAAAAACGGCAAAATATATCCTAATTCGATGATATTTTGATTAAATCACATAAAGGAAAAGGGAATGATAAACGTCAAAATATTGCTAAATTCGATGATTTCTCGTACGAAACAAAATGCAAGAAAACTTGCTTAAAATGCAATATTATGCGAAATTCTGAGATTTGAAGGCCAAATCACATAACGTGATACTACATGAAATAGTATCGAAATATTGGTAAAAATGAATATATTTACGTAATATCAAACTACATGAAAAACGTGAAAAAAGTCACGATTATACCAAATTTGAGGATTTTAACTTCGAATCATAAAGCATAGGTTTCGTACTATTTAGATCCATGAAAAGACATATGACAATGTTGTTTCCAATACAAATTATAAAAATCAATGTGTTTTCATTAGAATTAACTAAAATGTTCCTGATTTTCCGTTTATATTACCGATGGAAGATGTCCACGTAAAACCGCTCTAATCCGGCTGAAACGTCGATATATGCAATAAAACAGAACTTCTCCCCTTTTCAATATCTTAATCAGTATTTTAAAGAGAAACAAATAGATGATTGTAAATGAAGTATTTAAGGTTATAATCTAATCAATTATGTGTTTGCATCATTTTTATTGTATATTTATTCAGTTAATACTAATAAACTGAAAATTCACAAAAACGTGGAAAAACGGCAAAATATATCCTAATTCGATGATATTTTGATTAAATCACAAAAAGGAAAAGGGAATGATAAACGTCAAAATATTGCTATATTCGATTATTTCTCGTACGAAACAAAATGCAAGAAAACTTGCTTAAAATGCAATATTATGCGAAATTCTGAGACTTGAAGGCCAAATCACATATCGTGATACTACATGAAATAGTATCGAAATATTGGTAAAAATGAATATATTTACGTAATATCAAACTACATGAAAAACGTGAAAAAAGTCACGATTATACCAAATTTGAGGATTTTAACTTCGAATCATAAAGCGAGGTTTCGTACTATTTAGATCCATGAAAAGACATATGACAATGTTGTTTCCAATACAAATTATAAAAATCAATGTGGTTTCATTAGAATTAACTAAAATATTCCTGATTTTCCGTTTATATTACCGATGGAAGATGTCCACGTAAAACCGCTCTAATCCGGCTGAAACGTCGATATATGCAATAAAAACAGAACTTCTCCCCTTTTCAATATCTTAATCAGTATTTTAAAGAGAAACAAATAGATGATTGAAAATGAAGTATTTAAGGTTATAATCTAATCAATTATGTGTTTGCATCATTTTTATTGTATATTTATTGAGTTAATACTAATAAACTGAAAATTCACAAAAACGTGGAAAAACCGCAAAATATTGCCTAATTCGATGATATTTTGATTAAATCACATAAAGGAAAAGGGAATGATAAACGTCAAAATATTGCTAAATTCGATGATTTCTCGTACGAAACAAAATGCAAGAAAACTTGCTTAAAATGCAATATTATGCGAAATTCTGAGATTTGAAGGCCAAATCACATATCGTGATACTACATGAAATAGTATCGAAATATTGGTAAAAATGAATATATTTACGTAATATCAAACTACATGAAAAACGTGAAAAAAGTCACGATTATACCAAATTTGAGGATTTTAACTTCGAATCATAAAGCGAGGTTTCGTACTATTTAGATCCATGAAAAGACATATGACAATGTTGTTTCCAATACAAATTATAAAAATCAATGTGTTTTCATTAGAATTAACTAAAATGTTCTTGATTTTCCGTTTATATTACCGATGGAAGATGTACACGCAAAACCGCTTTATTCCGGCTGAAACGTCGATATATGCAATAAAAACCGAACTTCTCCCTTTTTCAATATCTTACTCAGTATTTTAACGAGAAACAAATAGATAATTGAAAATGAAGTATTTAAGGTTACTATCTAATGAATTATGTGTTTGCATCATTTTTATTGTATATTTAATGAATTAATACTAATAAACTGAAAATTCACAAAAACGTGGAAAAACGGCAAAATATATCCTAATTCGATGATATTTGGATTAAATCACATAAAGGAAAAGGGAATGATAAACGTCAAAATATTGCTAAATTCGATGATTTCTCGTACGAAACAAAATGCAAGAAAACTTGCTTAAAATGCAATATTATGCGAAATTCTGAGATTTGAAGGCCAAATCACATATTGTGATACTACATGAAATAGTATCGAAATATTGGTAAAAATGAATATATTTACGTAATATCAAACTACATGAAAAACGTGAAAAAAGTCACGATTATACAAAATTTGAGGATTTTAACTTCGAATCATAAAGCGAGGTTTCGTACTATTTAGATCCATGAAAAGACATATGACAATGTTGTTTCCAATACAAATTATAAAAATCAATGTGTTTTCATTAGAATTAACTAAAATGTTCCTGATTTTCCGTTTATATTACCGATGAAAGATGTCCACGTAAAACCGCTCTAATCCGGCTGAAACGTCGATATATGCAATAAAAACAGAACTTCTCCCCTTTTCAATATCTTAATCAGTGTTTTAAAGAGAAACAAATAGATGATTGAAAATGAAGTATTTAAGGTTATAATCTAATCAATTATGTGTTTGCATCATTTTTATTGTATATTTATTGAGTTAATACTAATAAACTGAAAATTCACAAAAACGTGGAAAAACGGCAAAATATTGCCTAATTTGATGATATTTTGATTAAATCACATAAAGGAAAAGGGAATGATAAACGTCAAAATATTGTTAAATTCGACGATTTCTCGTACGAAACAAAATGCAAGAAAACTTGCTTAAAATGCAATATTATGCGAAATTCTGAGATTTGAAGGCCAAATCACATATCGTGATACTACATGAAATAGTATCGAAATATTGGTAAAATGAATATATTTACGTAATATCAGACTACATGAAAAACGTGAAAAAAGTCACGTTTATACCAAATTTGAGGATTTTAACTTCGAATCATAATGCAAGGTATCGTATTATTTAGATCCAAGAAAAGACATATGACAATGTTGTTTCCAATACAAATGATAAAAATCAATGTGTTTTCATTAGAATTAACTGAAATGTTCCTGATTTTCCGTTCATATTACCGATGGAAGATGTACACGTAAAACCGCTCTAATCCGGCTGAAACGTCGATATATGCAATAAAAACAGAACTTCTCCCCTATTCAATATCTTAATCAGTAATTTAAAGAGAAACAAATAGATGATTGAAAATGAAGTATTTAAGGTTACTATCTAATCAATTATGTGTTTGCATCATTTTTATTGTATATTTAATGAATTAATACTAATAAACTGAAAATTCACAAAAACGTGGAAAAACGGCAAAATATATCCTAATTCGATGATATTTTGATTACATCACATAAAGGAAAAGGGAATGATAAACGTCAAAATATTGCTAAATTCGATGATTTCTCGTACGAAACAAAATGCAAGAAAACTTGCTTAAAATGCAATATTATGCGAAATTCTGAGATTTGAAGGCCAAATCACATATCGTGATACTACATGAAATAGTATCGAAATATTGGTAAAAATGAATATATTTACGTAATATCAAACTACATGAAAAACGTGAAAAAAGTCACGATTATACCAAATTTGAGGATTTTAACTTCGAATCATAAAGCGAGGTTTCGTACTATTTAGATCCATGAAAAGACATATGACAATGTTGTTTCCAATACAAATTATAAAAATCAATGTGTTTTCATTAGAATTAACTAAAATGTTCCTGATTTTCCGTTTATATTACCGATGGAAGATGTCCACGTAAAACCGCTCTAATCCGGCTGAAACGTCGATATATGCAATAAAAACAGAACTTCTCCCCTTTTCAATATCTTAATCAGTAATTTAAAGAGAAACAAATAGATGATTGAAAATGAAGTATTTAAGGTTATAATCTAATCAATTATGTGTTTGCATCATTTTTGTTGTATATTTATTGAGTTAATACTAATAAACTGAAAATTCACAAAAACGTGGAAAAACGGCAAAATCCCTAAAATCCCCCTAATTCGATGATATTTTGATTAAATCACATAAAGGAAAACGGAATGATAAACGTCAAAATATTGCTAAGTTCGATGATTTCTCGTACGAAACAAAATGCAAGAAAACTTGCTTAAAATGCAATATTATGCGAAATTCTGAGATTTGAAGGCCAAATCACATATCGTGATACTACATGAAACAGTATCGAAATATTGGTAAAAATGAATATATTTACGTAATATCAAACTACATGAAAAACGTGAAAAAAGTCACGATTATACCAAATTTGAGGATTTTAACTTCGAATCATAAAGCCAGGTTTCGTACTATTTAGATCCATGAAAAGACATATGACAATGTTGTTTCCAATACAAATTATAAAAATCAATGTGTTTTCATTAGAATTAACTAAAATGTTCCTGATTTTCCGTTTATATTACCGATGGAAGATGTACACGCAAAACCGCTTTATTCCGGCTGAAACGTCGATATATGCAATAAAAACCGAATTTCTCCCTTTTTCAATATCTTACTCAGTATTTTAACGAGAAACAAATAGATGATTGAAAATGAAGTATTTAAGGTTACTATCTAATCAATTATGTGTTTGCATCATTTTTATTGTATATTTAATGAATTAATACTAATAAACTGAAAATTCACCAAAACGTGGAAAAACGGCAAAATATATCCTAATTCGATGATATTTTGATTAAATCACATAAAGGAAAAGGGAATGATAAACGTCAAAATATTGCTAAATTCGATGATTTCTCGTACGAAACAAAATGCAAGAAAACTTGCTTAAAATGCAATATTATGCGAAATTCTGAGATTTGAAGGCCAAATCACATAACGTGATACTACATGAAATAGTATCGAAATATTGGTAAAAATGAATATATTTACGTAATATCAAACTACATGAAAAACGTGAAAAAAGTCACGATTATACCAAATTTGAGGATTTTAACTTCGAATCATAAAGCATAGGTTTCGTACTATTTAGATCCATGAAAAGACATATGACAATGTTGTTTCCAATACAAATTATAAAAATCAATGTGTTTTCATTAGAATTAACTAAAATGTTCCTGATTTTCCGTTTATATTACCGATGGAAGATGTCCACGTAAAACCGCTCTAATCCGGCTGAAACGTCGATATATGCAATAAAAACAGAACTTCTCCCCTTTTCAATATCTTAATCAGTGTTTTAAAGAGAAACAAATAGATGATTGAAAATGAAGTATTTAAGGTTATAATCTAATCAATTATGTGTTTGCATCATTTTTATTGTATATTTATTGAGTTAATACTAATAAACTGAAAATTCACAAAAACGTGGAAAAACGGCAAAATATTGCCTAATTTGATGATATTTTGATTAAATCACATAAAGGAAAAGGGAATGATAAACGTCAAAATATTGTTAAATTCGACGATTTCTCGTACGAAACAAAATGCAAGAAAACTTGCTTAAAATGCAATATTATGCGAAATTCTGAGATTTGAAGGCCAAATCACATATCGTGATACTACATGAAATAGTATCGAAATATTGGTAAAATGAATATATTTACGTAATATCAGACTACATGAAAAACGTGAAAAAAGTCACGTTTATACCAAATTTGAGGATTTTAACTTCGAATCATAATGCAAGGTATCGTATTATTTAGATCCAAGAAAAGACATATGACAATGTTGTTTCCAATACAAATGATAAAAATCAATGTGTTTTCATTAGAATTAACTGAAATGTTCCTGATTTTCCGTTCATATTACCGATGGAAGATGTACACGTAAAACCGCTCTAATCCGGCTGAAACGTCGATATATGCAATAAAAACAGAACTTCTCCCCTATTCAATATCTTAATCAGTAATTTAAAGAGAAACAAATAGATGATTGAAAATGAAGTATTTAAGGTTACTATCTAATCAATTATGTGTTTGCATCATTTTTATTGTATATTTAATGAATTAATACTAATAAACTGAAAATTCACAAAAACGTGGAAAAACGGCAAAATATATCCTAATTCGATGATATTTTGATTACATCACATAAAGGAAAAGGGAATGATAAACGTCAAAATATTGCTAAATTCGATGATTTCTCGTACGAAACAAAATGCAAGAAAACTTGCTTAAAATGCAATATTATGCGAAATTCTGAGATTTGAAGGCCAAATCACATATCGTGATACTACATGAAATAGTATCGAAATATTGGTAAAAATGAATATATTTACGTAATATCAAACTACATGAAAAACGTGAAAAAAGTCACGATTATACCAAATTTGAGGATTTTAACTTCGAATCATAAAGCGAGGTTTCGTACTATTTAGATCCATGAAAAGACATATGACAATGTTGTTTCCAATACAAATTATAAAAATCAATGTGTTTTCATTAGAATTAACTAAAATGTTCCTGATTTTCCGTTTATATTACCGATGGAAGATGTCCACGTAAAACCGCTCTAATCCGGCTGAAACGTCGATATATGCAATAAAAACAGAACTTCTCCCCTTTTCAATATCTTAATCAGTAATTTAAAGAGAAACAAATAGATGATTGAAAATGAAGTATTTAAGGTTATAATCTAATCAATTATGTGTTTGCATCATTTTTGTTGTATATTTATTGAGTTAATACTAATAAACTGAAAATTCACAAAAACGTGGAAAAACGGCAAAATCCCTAAAATCCCCCTAATTCGATGATATTTTGATTAAATCACATAAAGGAAAACGGAATGATAAACGTCAAAATATTGCTAAGTTCGATGATTTCTCGTACGAAACAAAATGCAAGAAAACTTGCTTAAAATGCAATATTATGCGAAATTCTGAGATTTGAAGGCCAAATCACATATCGTGATACTACATGAAACAGTATCGAAATATTGGTAAAAATGAATATATTTACGTAATATCAAACTACATGAAAAACGTGAAAAAAGTCACGATTATACCAAATTTGAGGATTTTAACTTCGAATCATAAAGCCAGGTTTCGTACTATTTAGATCCATGAAAAGACATATGACAATGTTGTTTCCAATACAAATTATAAAAATCAATGTGTTTTCATTAGAATTAACTAAAATGTTCCTGATTTTCCGTTTATATTACCGATGGAAGATGTACACGCAAAACCGCTTTATTCCGGCTGAAACGTCGATATATGCAATAAAAACCGAATTTCTCCCTTTTTCAATATCTTACTCAGTATTTTAACGAGAAACAAATAGATGATTGAAAATGAAGTATTTAAGGTTACTATCTAATCAATTATGTGTTTGCATCATTTTTATTGTATATTTAATGAATTAATACTAATAAACTGAAAATTCACCAAAACGTGGAAAAACGGCAAAATATATCCTAATTCGATGATATTTTGATTAAATCACATAAAGGAAAAGGGAATGATAAACGTCAAAATATTGCTAAATTCGATGATTTCTCGTACGAAACAAAATGCAAGAAAACTTGCTTAAAATGCAATATTATGCGAAATTCTGAGATTTGAAGGCCAAATCACATAACGTGATACTACATGAAATAGTATCGAAATATTGGTAAAAATGAATATATTTACGTAATATCAAACTACATGAAAAACGTGAAAAAAGTCACGATTATACCAAATTTGAGGATTTTAACTTCGAATCATAAAGCATAGGTTTCGTACTATTTAGATCCATGAAAAGACATATGACAATGTTGTTTCCAATACAAATTATAAAAATCAATGTGTTTTCATTAGAATTAACTAAAATGTTCCTGATTTTCCGTTTATATTACCGATGGAAGATGTCCACGTAAAACCGCTCTAATCCGGCTGAAACGTCGATATATGCAATAAAACAGAACTTCTCCCCTTTTCAATATCTTAATCAGTATTTTAAAGAGAAACAAATAGATGATTGTAAATGAAGTATTTAAGGTTATAATCTAATCAATTATGTGTTTGCATCATTTTTATTGTATATTTATTCAGTTAATACTAATAAACTGAAAATTCACAAAAACGTGGAAAAACGGCAAAATATATCCTAATTCGATGATATTTTGATTAAATCACATAAAGGAAAAGGGAATGATAAACGTCAAAATATTGCTATATTCGATTATTTCTCGTACGAAACAAAATGCAAGAAAACTTGCTTAAAATGCAATATTATGCGAAATTCTGAGACTTGAAGGCCAAATCACATATCGTGATACTACATGAAATAGTATCGAAATATTGGTAAAAATGAATATATTTACGTAATATCAAACTACATGAAAAACGTGAAAAAAGTCACGATTATACCAAATTTGAGGATTTTAACTTCGAATCATAAAGCGAGGTTTCGTACTATTTAGATCCATGAAAAGACATATGACAATGTTGTTTCCAATACAAATTATAAAAATCAATGTGTTTTCATTAGAATTAACTAAAATATTCCTGATTTTCCGTTTATATTACCGATGGAAGATGTCCACGTAAAACCGCTCTAATCCGGCTGAAACGTCGATATATGCAATAAAAACAGAACTTCTCCCCTTTTCAATATCTTAATCAGTATTTTAAAGAGAAACAAATAGATGATTGAAAATGAAGTATTTAAGGTTACTATCTAATCAATTATGTGTTTGCATCATTTTTATTGTATATTTAAGGAATTAATACTAATAAACTGAAAATTCACAAAAACGTGGAAAAACGGCAAAATATATCCTAATTCGATGATATTTGGATTAAATCACATAAAGGAAAAGGGAATGATAAACGTCAAAATATTGCTAAATTCGATGATTTCTCGTACGAAACAAAATGCAAGAAAACTTGCTTAAAATGCAATATTATGCGAAATTCTGAGATTTGAAGGCCAAATCACATATTGTGATACTACATGAAATAGTATCGAAATATTGGTAAAAATGAATATATTTACGTAATATCAAACTACATGAAAAACGTGAAAAAAGTCACGATTATACAAAATTTGAGGATTTTAACTTCGAATCATAAAGCGAGGTTTCGTACTATTTAGATCCATGAAAAGACATATGACAATGTTGTTTCCAATACAAATTATAAAAATCAATGTGTTTTCATTAGAATTAACTAAAATGTTCCTGATTTTCCGTTTATATTACCGATGGAAGATGTCCACGTAAAACCGCTCTAATCCGGCTGAAACGTCGATATATGCAATAAAAACAGAACTTCTCCCCTTTTCAATATCTTAATCAGTGTTTTAAAGAGAAACAAATAGATGATTGAAAATGAAGTATTTAAGGTTATAATCTAATCAATTATGTGTTTGCATCATTTTTATTGTATATTTATTGAGTTAATACTAATAAACTGAAAATTCACAAAAACGTGGAAAAACGGCAAAATATTGCCAAATTTGATGATATTTTGATTAAATCACATAAAGGAAAAGGGAATGATAAACGTCAAAATATTGTTAAATTCGACGATTTCTCGTACGAAACAAAATGCAAGAAAACTTGCTTAAAATGCAATATTATGCGAAATTCTGAGATTTGAAGGCCAAATCACATATCGTGATACTACATGAAATAGTATCGAAATATTGGTAAAATGAATATATTTACGTAATATCAGACTACATGAAAAACGTGAAAAAAGTCACGTTTATACCAAATTTGAGGATTTTAACTTCGAATCATAATGCAAGGTTTCGTATTATTTAGATCCAAGAAAAGAAATATGACAATGTTGTTTCCAATACAAATGATAAAAATCAATGTGTTTTCATTAGAATTAACTGAAATGTTCCTGATTTTCCGTTCATATTACCGATGGAAGATGTACACGTAAAACCGCTCTAATCCAGCTGAAACGTCGATATATGCAATAAAAACAGAACTTCTCCCCTTTTCAATATCTTACTCAGTATTTTAAAGAGAAACAAATAGATGATTGTAAATGAAGTATTTAAGGTTATAATCTAATCAATTATGTGTTTGCATCATTTTTATTGTATATTTATTGAGTTAATACCTATAAACTGAATATTCACAAAAACGTGGAAAAACGGCAAAATATATCCTAATTCGATGATATTTTGATTAAATCACATAAAGGAAAAGGGAATGATAAACGTCAAAATATTGCTAAATTCGATGATTTCTCGTACGAAACAAAATGCAAGAAAACTTGCTTAAAATGCAATATTATGCGAAATTCTGAGATTTGAAGGCCAAATCACATATCGTGATACTACATGAAATAGTATCGAAATATTGGTAAAAATGAATATATTTACGTAATATCAAACTACATGAAAAACGTGAAAAAAGTCACGATTATACCAAATTTGAGGATTTTAACTTCGAATCATAAAGCGAGGTTTCGTACTATTTAGATCCATGAAAAGACATATGACAATGTTGTTTCCAATACAAATTATAAAAATCAATGTGTTTTCATTAGAATTAACTAAAATGTTCCTGATTTTCCGTTTATATTACCGATGGAAGATGTACACGCAAAACCGCTCTATTCCGGCTGAAACGTCGATATATGCAATAAAAACCGAACTTCTCCCTTTTTCAATATCTTACTCAGTATTTTAACGAGAAACAAATAAATGATTGAAAATGAAGTATTTAAGGTTACTATCTAATCAATTATGTGTTTGCATCATTTTTATTGTATATTTTATGAATTAATACTAATAAACTGAAAATTCACAAAAACGTGGAAAAACGGCAAAATATATCCTAATTCGATGATATTTGGATTAAATCACGTAAAGGAAAAGGGAATGATAAACGTCAAAATATTGCTAAATTCGATGATTTCTCGTACGAAACAAAATGCAAGAAAACTTGCTTAAAATGCAATATTATGCGAAATTCTGAGATTTGAAGGCCAAATCACATATTGTGATACTACATGAAATAGTATCGAAATATTGGTAAAAATGAATATATTTACGTAATATCAAACTACATGAAAAACGTGAAAAAAGTCACGATTATACAAAATTTGAGGATTTTAACTTCGAATCATAAAGCGAGGTTTCGTACTATTTAGATCCATGAAAAGACATATGACAATGTTGTTTCCAATACAAATTATAAAAATCAATGTGTTTTCATTAGAATTAACTAAAATGTTCCTGATTCTCCGTTTATATTACCGATGGAAGATGTCCACGTAAAACCGCTCTAATCCGGCTGAAACGTCGATATATGCAATAAAAACCGAACTTCTCCCTTTTTCAATATCTTACTCAGTATTTTAACGAGAAACAAATAGATGATTGAAAATGAAGTATTTAAGGTTACTATCTAATCAATTATGTGTTTGCATCATTTTTATTGTATATTTAATGAATTAATACTAATAAACTGAAAATTCACAAAAACGTGGAAAAACGGCAAAATATATCCTAATTCGATGATATTTGGATTAAATCACATAAAGGAAAAGGGAATGATAAACGTCAAAATATTGCTAAATTCGATGATTTCTCGTACGAAACAAAATGCAAGAAAACTTGCTTAAAATGCAATATTATGCGAAATTCTGAGATTTGAAGGCCAAATCACATATTGTGATACTACATGAAATAGTATCGAAATATTGGTAAAAATGAATATATTTACGTAATATCAAACTACATGAAAAACGTGAAAAAAGTCACGATTATACAAAATTTGAGGATTTTAACTTCGAATCATAAAGCGAGGTTTCGTACTATTTAGATCCATGAAAAGACATATGACAATGTTGTTTCCAATACAAATTATAAAAATCAATGTGTTTTCATTAGAATTAACTAAAATGTTCCTGATTTTCCGTTTATATTACCGATGGAAGATGTCCACGTAAAACCGCTCTAATCCGGCTGAAACGTCGATATATGCAATAAAAACAGAACTTCTCCCCTTTTCAATATCTTAATCAGTGTTTTAAAGAGAAACAAATAGATGATTGAAAATGAAGTATTTAAGGTTATAATCTAATCAATTATGTGTTTGCATCATTTTTATTGTATATTTATTGAGTTAATACTAATAAACTGAAAATTCACAAAAACGTGGAAAAACGGCAAAATATTGCCAAATTTGATGATATTTTGATTAAATCACATAAAGGAAAAGGGAATGATAAACGTCAAAATATTGTTAAATTCGACGATTTCTCGTACGAAACAAAATGCAAGAAAACTTGCTTAAAATGCAATATTATGCGAAATTCTGAGATTTGAAGGCCAAATCACATATCGTGATACTACATGAAATAGTATCGAAATATTGGTAAAATGAATATATTTACGTAATATCAGACTACATGAAAAACGTGAAAAAAGTCACGTTTATACCAAATTTGAGGATTTTAACTTCGAATCATAATGCAAGGTTTCGTATTATTTAGATCCAAGAAAAGAAATATGACAATGTTGTTTCCAATACAAATGATAAAAATCAATGTGTTTTCATTAGAATTAACTGAAATGTTCCTGATTTTCCGTTCATATTACCGATGGAAGATGTACACGTAAAACCGCTCTAATCCAGCTGAAACGTCGATATATGCAATAAAAACAGAACTTCTCCCCTTTTCAATATCTTACTCAGTATTTTAAAGAGAAACAAATAGATGATTGTAAATGAAGTATTTAAGGTTATAATCTAATCAATTATGTGTTTGCATCATTTTTATTGTATATTTATTGAGTTAATACCTATAAACTGAATATTCACAAAAACGTGGAAAAACGGCAAAATATATCCTAATTCGATGATATTTTGATTAAATCACATAAAGGAAAAGGGAATGATAAACGTCAAAATATTGCTAAATTCGATGATTTCTCGTACGAAACAAAATGCAAGAAAACTTGCTTAAAATGCAATATTTTGCGAAATTCTGAGATTTGAAGGCCAAATCACATATCGTGATACTACATGAAATAGTATCGAAATATTGGTAAAAATGAATATATTTACGTAATATCAAACTACATGAAAAACGTGAAAAAAGTCACGATTATACCAAATTTGAGGATTTTAACTTCGAATCATAAAGCGAGGTTTCGTACTATTTAGATCCATGAAAAGACATATGACAATGTTGTTTCCAATACAAATTATAAAAATCAATGTGTTTTCATTAGAATTAACTAAAATGTTCCTGATTTTCCGTTTATATTACCGATGGAAGATGTACACGCAAAACCGCTCTATTCCGGCTGAAACGTCGATATATGCAATAAAAACCGAACTTCTCCCTTTTTCAATATCTTACTCAGTATTTTAACGAGAAACAAATAAATGATTGAAAATGAAGTATTTAAGGTTACTATCTAATCAATTATGTGTTTGCATCATTTTTATTGTATATTTTATGAATTAATACTAATAAACTGAAAATTCACAAAAACGTGGAAAAACGGCAAAATATATCCTAATTCGATGATATTTGGATTAAATCACGTAAAGGAAAAGGGAATGATAAACGTCAAAATATTGCTAAATTCGATGATTTCTCGTACGAAACAAAATGCAAGAAAACTTGCTTAAAATGCAATATTATGCGAAATTCTGAGATTTGAAGGCCAAATCACATATTGTGATACTACATGAAATAGTATCGAAATATTGGTAAAAATGAATATATTTACGTAATATCAAACTACATGAAAAACGTGAAAAAAGTCACGATTATACAAAATTTGAGGATTTTAACTTCGAATCATAAAGCGAGGTTTCGTACTATTTAGATCCATGAAAAGACATATGACAATGTTGTTTCCAATACAAATTATAAAAATCAATGTGTTTTCATTAGAATTAACTAAAATGTTCCTGATTTTCCGTTTATATTACCGATGGAAGATGTCCACGTAAAACCGCTCTAATCCGGCTGAAACGTCGATATATGCAATAAAAACAGAACTTCTCCCCTTTTCAATATCTTAATCAGTGTTTTAAAGAGAAACAAATAGATGATTGAAAATGAAGTATTTAAGGTTATAATCTAATCAATTATGTGTTTGCATCATTTTTATTGTATATTTATTGAGTTAATACTAATAAACTGAAAATTCACAAAAACGTGGAAAAACGGCAAAATATTGCCTAATTCGATGATATTTTGATTAAATCACATAAAGGAAAAGGGAATGATAAACGTCAAAATATTGCTAAATTCGACGATTTCTCGTACGAAACAAAATGCAAGAAAACTTGCTTAAAATGCAATATTATGCGAAATTCTGAGATTTGAAGGCCAAATCACATATCGTGATACTACATGAAATAGTATCGAAATATTGGTAAAATGAATATATTTACGTAATATCAGACTACATGAAAAACGTGAAAAAAGTCACGTTTATACCAAATTTGAGGATTTTAACTTCGAATCATAATGCAAGGTTTCGTATTATTTAGATCCAAGAAAAGAAATATGACAATGTTGTTTCCAATACAAATGATAAAAATCAATGTGTTTTCATTAGAATTAACTGAAATGTTCCTGATTTTCCGTTCATATTACCGATGGAAGATGTACACGTAAAACCGCTCTAATCCAGCTGAAACGTCGATATATGCAATAAAAACAGAACTTCTCCCCTTTTCAATATCTTACTCAGTATTTTAAAGAGAAACAAATAGATGATTGTAAATGAAGTATTTAAGGTTATAATCTAATCAATTATGTGTTTGCATCATTTTTATTGTATATTTATTGAGTTAATACCTATAAACTGAAAATTCACAAAAACGTGGAAAAACGGCAAAATATATCCTAATTCGATGATATTTTGATTAAATCACATAAAGGAAAAGGGAATGATAAATGTCAAAATATTGCTAAATTCGATGATTTCTCGTACGAAACAAAATGCAAGAAAACTTGCTTAAAATGCAATATTATGCGAAATTCTGAGATTTGAAGGCCAAATCACATATGGTGATACTACATGAAATAGTATCGAAATATTGGTAAAAATGAATATATTTACGTAATATCAAACTACATGAAAAACGTGAAAAAAGTCACGATTATACCAAATTTGAGGATTTTAACTTCGAATCATAAAGCGAGGTTTCGTACTATTTAGATCCATGAAAAGACATATGACAATGTTGTTTCCAATACAAATTATAAAAATCAATGTGTTTTCATTAGAATTAACTAAAATGTTCCTGATTTTCCGTTTATATTACCGATGGAAGATGTACACGCAAAACCGCTCTATTCCGGCTGAAACGTCGATATATGCAATAAAAACCGAACTTCTCCCTTTTTCAATATCTTACTCAGTATTTTAACGAGAAACAAATAAATGATAGAAAATGAAGTATTTAAGGTTACTATCTAATCAATTATGTGTTTGCATCATTTTTATTGTATATTTAATGAATTAATACTAATAAACTGAAAATTCACAAAAACGTGGAAAAACGGCAAAATATATCCTAATTCGATGATATTTTGATTAAATCACATAAAGGAAAAGGGAATGATAAACGTCAAAATATTGCTAAATTCGATGATTTCTCGTACGAAACAAAATGCAAGAAAACTTGCTTAAAATGCAATATTATGCGAAATTCTGAGATTTGAAGGCCAAATCACATATCGTGATACTACATGAAATAGTATCGAAATATTGGTAAAAATGAATATATTTACGTAATATCAAACTACATGAAAAACGTGAAAAAAGTCACGATTATACCAAATTTGAGGATTTTAACTTCGAATCATAAAGCGAGGTTTCGTATTATTTAGATCCAAGAAAAGACATATGACAATGTTGTTTCCAATACAAATGATAAAAATCAATGTGTTTTCATTAGAATTAACTGAAATGTTCCTGATTTTCCGTTCATATTACCGATGGAAGATGTACACGTAAAACCGCTCTAATCCGGCTGAAACGTCGATATATGCAATAAAAACAGAACTTCTCCCCTTTTTAATATCTTACTCGGTATTTTAAAGAGAAACAAATAGATGATTGTAAATGAAGTATTTAAGGTAATAATCTAATCAATTATGTGTTTGCATCATTTTTATTGTATATTTATTGAGTTAATACTAATAAACTGAAAATTCACAAAAACGTGGAAAAACGGCAAAATATATCCTAATTCGATGATATTTTGATTAAATCACATAAAGGAAAAGGGAATGATAAACGTCAAAATATTGCTAAATTCGATGATTTCTCGTACGAAACAAAATCAAAGAAAACTTGCTTAAAATGCAATATTATGCGAAATTCTGAGATTTGAAGGCCAAATCACATATCGTGATACTACATGAAATAGTATCGAAATATTGGTAAAAATAAATATATTTACGTAATATCAAACTACATGAAAAACGTGAAAAAAGTCACGATTATACCAAATTTGAGGATTTTAACTTCGAATCATAAAGTGAGGTTTCGTACTATTTAGATCCATGAAAAGACATATGACAATGTTGTTTCCAATACAAATTATAAAAATCAATGTGTTTTCATTAGAATTAACTAAAATGTTCCTGATTTTCCGTTTATATTACCGATGGAAGATGTACACGCAAAACCGCTTTATTCCGGCTGAAACGTCGATATATGCAATAAAAACCGAACTTCTCCCTTTTTCAATATCTTACTCAGTATTTTAACGAGAAACAAATAGATGATTGAAAATGAAGTATTTAAGGATACTATCTAATCAATTATGTGTTTGCATCATTTTTATTGTATATTTAATGAATTAATACTAATAAACTGAAAATTCACAAAAACGTGGAAAAACGGCAAAATATATCCTAATTCGATGATATTTTGATTAAATCACATAAAGGAAAAGGGAATGATAAACGTCAAAATATTGCTAAATTCGATGATTTCTCGTACGGAACAAAATGCAAGAAAACTTGCTTAAAATGCAATATTATGCGAAATTCTGAGATTTGAAGGCCAAATCACATATCGTGATACTACATGAAATAGTATCGAAATATTGGTAAAAATGAATATATTTACGTAATTGCAAACTACATGAAAAACGTGAAAAAAGTCACGATTATACCAAATTTGAGGATTTTACCTTCGAATCATAAAGCGAGGTTTCGTACTATTTAGATCCATGAAAAGACATATGACAATGTTGTTTCCAATACAAATTATAAAAATCAATGTGTTTTCATTAGAATTAACTAAAATGTTCCTGATTCTCCGTTTATATTACCGATGGAAGATGTCCACGTAAAACCGCTCTAATCCGGCTGAAACGTCGATATATGCAATAAAAACAGAACTTCTCCCCTTTTCAATATCTTAATCATTATTTTAAAGAGAAACAAATAGATGATTGAAAATGAAGTATTTAAGGTTATAATCTAATCAATTATGTGTTTGCATCATTTTTATTGTATATTTATTGAGTTAATACTAATAAACTGAAAATTCACAAAAACGTGGAAAAACGGCAAAATATTGCCTAATTCGATGATATTTTGATTAAATCACATAAAGGAAAAGGGAATGATAAACGTCAAAATATTGCTAAATTCGACGATTTCTCGTACGAAACAAAATGCAAGAAAACTTGCTTAAAATGCAATATTATGCGAAATTCTGAGATTTGAAGGCCAAATCACATATCGTGATACTACATGAAATAGTATCGAAATATTGGTAAAAAGAATATATTTACGTAATATCAGACTACATGAAAAACGTGAAAAAAGTCACGTTTATACCAAATTTGAGGATTTTAACTTCGAATCATAATGCAAGGTTTCGTATTATTTAGATCCAAGAAAAGACATATGGCAATGTTGTTTCCAATACAAATGATAAAAATCAATGTGTTTTCATTAGAATTAACTGAAATGTTCCTGATTTTCCGTTCATATTACCGATGGAAGATGTACACGTAAAACCGCTCTAATCCGGCTGAAACGTCGATATATGCAATAAAAACAGAACTTCTCCCCTTTTTAATATCTTACTCGGTATTTTAAAGAGAAACAAATAGATGATTGTAAATGAAGTATTTAAGGTTATAATCTAATCAATTATGTGTTTGCATCATTTTTATTGTATATTTATTGAGTTAATACTAATAAACTGAAAATTCACAAAAACGTGGAAAAACGGCAAAATATATCCTAATTCGATGATATTTTGATTAAATCACATAAAGGAAAAGGGAATGATAAACGTCAAAATATTGCTAAATTCGATGATTTCTCGTACGAAACAAAATCCAAGAAAACTTGCTTAAAATGCAATATTATGCGAAATTCTGAGATTTGAAGGCCAAATCACATATCGTGATACTACATGAAATAGTATCGAAATATTGGTAAAAATGAATATATTTACGTAATATCAAACTACATGAAAAACGTGAAAAAAGTCACGATTATACCAAATTTGAGGATTTTAACTTCGAATCATAAAGCGAGGTTTCGTACTATTTAGATCCATGAAAAGACATATGACAATGTTGTTTCCAATACAAATTATAAAAATCAATGTGTTTTCATTAGAATTAACTAAAATGTTCCTGATTTTCCGTTTATATTACCGATGGAAGATGTACACGCAAAACCGCTTTATTCCGGCTGAAACGTCGATATATGCAATAAAAACCGAACTTCTCCCTTTTTCAATATCTTACTCAGTATTTTAACGAGAAACAAATAGATGATTGAAAATGAAGTATTTAAGGATACTATCTAATCAATTATGTGTTTGCATCATTTTTATTGTATATTTAATGAATTAATACTAATAAACTGAAAATTCACAAAAACGTGGAAAAACGGCAAAATATATCCTAATTCGATGATATTTTGATTAAATCACATAAAGGAAAAGGGAATGATAAACGTCAAAATATTGCTAAATTCGATGATTTCTCGTACGGAACAAAATGCAAGAAAACTTGCTTAAAATGCAATATTATGCGAAATTCTGAGATTTGAAGGCCAAATCACATATCGTGATACTACATGAAATAGTATCGAAATATTGGTAAAAATGAATATATTTACGTAATTGCAAACTACATGAAAAACGTGAAAAAAGTCACGATTATACCAAATTTGAGGATTTTACCTTCGAATCATAAAGCGAGGTTTCGTACTATTTAGATCCATGAAAAGACATATGACAATGTTGTTTCCAATACAAATGATAAAAATCAATGTGTTTTCATTAGAATTAACTGAAATGTTCCTGATTTTCCGTTCATATTACCGATGGAAGATGTACACGTAAAACCGCTCTAATCCGGCTGAAACGTCGATATATGCAATAAAAACAGAACTTCTCCCCTTTTTAATATCTTACTCGGTATTTTAAAGAGAAACAAATAGATGATTGTAAATGAAGTATTTAAGGTTATAATCTAATCAATTATGTGTTTGCATCATTTTTATTGTATATTTATTGAGTTAATACTAATAAACTGAAAATTCACAAAAACGTGGAAAAACGGCAAAATATATCCTAATTCGATGATATTTTGATTAAATCACATAAAGGAAAAGGGAATGATAAACGTCAAAATATTGCTAAATTCGATGATTTCTCGTACGAAACAAAATCAAAGAAAACTTGCTTAAAATGCAATATTATGCGAAATTCTGAGATTTGAAGGCCAAATCACATATCGTGATACTACATGAAATAGTATCGAAATATTGGTAAAAATAAATATATTTACGTAATATCAAACTACATGAAAAACGTGAAAAAAGTCACGATTATACCAAATTTGAGGATTTTAACTTCGAATCATAAAGTGAGGTTTCGTACTATTTAGATCCATGAAAAGACATATGACAATGTTGTTTCCAATACAAATTATAAAAATCAATGTGTTTTCATTAGAATTAACTAAAATGTTCCTGATTTTCCGTTTATATTACCGATGGAAGATGTACACGCAAAACCGCTTTATTCCGGCTGAAACGTCGATATATGCAATAAAAACCGAACTTCTCCCTTTTTCAATATCTTACTCAGTATTTTAACGAGAAACAAATAGATGATTGAAAATGAAGTATTTAAGGATACTATCTAATCAATTATGTGTTTGCATCATTTTTATTGTATATTTAATGAATTAATACTAATAAACTGAAAATTCACAAAAACGTGGAAAAACGGCAAAATATATCCTAATTCGATGATATTTTGATTAAATCACATAAAGGAAAAGGGAATGATAAACGTCAAAATATTGCTAAATTCGATGATTTCTCGTACGGAACAAAATGCAAGAAAACTTGCTTAAAATGCAATATTATGCGAAATTCTGAGATTTGAAGGCCAAATCACATATCGTGATACTACATGAAATAGTATCGAAATATTGGTAAAAATGAATATATTTACGTAATTGCAAACTACATGAAAAACGTGAAAAAAGTCACGATTATACCAAATTTGAGGATTTTACCTTCGAATCATAAAGCGAGGTTTCGTACTATTTAGATCCATGAAAAGACATATGACAATGTTGTTTCCAATACAAATTATAAAAATCAATGTGTTTTCATTAGAATTAACTAAAATGTTCCTGATTCTCCGTTTATATTACCGATGGAAGATGTCCACGTAAAACCGCTCTAATCCGGCTGAAACGTCGATATATGCAATAAAAACAGAACTTCTCCCCTTTTCAATATCTTAATCATTATTTTAAAGAGAAACAAATAGATGATTGAAAATGAAGTATTTAAGGTTATAATCTAATCAATTATGTGTTTGCATCATTTTTATTGTATATTTATTGAGTTAATACTAATAAACTGAAAATTCACAAAAACGTGGAAAAACGGCAAAATATTGCCTAATTCGATGATATTTTGATTAAATCACATAAAGGAAAAGGGAATGATAAACGTCAAAATATTGCTAAATTCGACGATTTCTCGTACGAAACAAAATGCAAGAAAACTTGCTTAAAATGCAATATTATGCGAAATTCTGAGATTTGAAGGCCAAATCACATATCGTGATACTACATGAAATAGTATCGAAATATTGGTAAAAAGAATATATTTACGTAATATCAGACTACATGAAAAACGTGAAAAAAGTCACGTTTATACCAAATTTGAGGATTTTAACTTCGAATCATAATGCAAGGTTTCGTATTATTTAGATCCAAGAAAAGACATATGGCAATGTTGTTTCCAATACAAATGATAAAAATCAATGTGTTTTCATTAGAATTAACTGAAATGTTCCTGATTTTCCGTTCATATTACCGATGGAAGATGTACACGTAAAACCGCTCTAATCCGGCTGAAACGTCGATATATGCAATAAAAACAGAACTTCTCCCCTTTTTAATATCTTACTCGGTATTTTAAAGAGAAACAAATAGATGATTGTAAATGAAGTATTTAAGGTTATAATATAATCAATTATGTGTTTGCATCATTTTTATTGTATATTTATTGAGTTAATACTAATAAACTGAAAATTCACAAAAACGTGGAAAAACGGCAAAATATATCCTAATTCGATGATATTTTGATTAAATCACATAAAGGAAAAGGGAATGATAAACGTCAAAATATTGCTAAATTCGATGATTTCTCGTACGAAACAAAATCCAAGAAAACTTGCTTAAAATGCAATATTATGCGAAATTCTGAGATTTGAAGGCCAAATCACATATCGTGATACTACATGAAATAGTATCGAAATATTGGTAAAAATGAATATATTTACGTAATATCAAACTACATGAAAAACGTGAAAAAAGTCACGATTATACCAAATTTGAGGATTTTAACTTCGAATCATAAAGCGAGGTTTCGTACTATTTAGATCCATGAAAAGACATATGACAATGTTGTTTCCAATACAAATTATAAAAATCAATGTGTTTTCATTAGAATTAACTAAAATGTTCCTGATTTTCCGTTTATATTACCGATGGAAGATGTACACGCAAAACCGCTTTATTCCGGCTGAAACGTCGATATATGCAATAAAAACCGAACTTCTCCCTTTTTCAATATCTTACTCAGTATTTTAACGAGAAACAAATAGATGATTGAAAATGAAGTATTTAAGGATACTATCTAATCAATTATGTGTTTGCATAATTTTTATTGTATATTTAATGAATTAATACTAATAAACTGAAAATTCACAAAAACGTGGAAAAACGGCAAAATATATCCTAATTCGATGATATTTTGATTAAATCACATAAAGGAAAAGGGAATGATAAACGTCAAAATATTGCTAAATTCGATGATTTCTCGTACGGAACAAAATGCAAGAAAACTTGCTTAAAATGCAATATTATGCGAAATTCTGAGATTTGAAGGCCAAATCACATATCGTGATACTACATGAAATAGTATCGAAATATTGGTAAAAATGAATATATTTACGTAATTGCAAACTACATGAAAAACGTGAAAAAAGTCACGATTATACCAAATTTGAGGATTTTACCTTCGAATCATAAAGCGAGGTTTCGTACTATTTAGATCCATGAAAAGACATATGACAATGTTGTTTCCAATACAAATTATAAAAATCAATGTGTTTTCATTAGAATTAACTAAAATGTTCCTGATTCTCCGTTTATATTACCGATGGAAGATGTCCACGTAAAACCGCTCTAATCCGGCTGAAACGTCGATATATGCTATAAAAACAGAACTTCTCCCCTTTTCAATATCTTAATCATTATTTTAAAGAGAAGCAAATAGATGATTGAAAATGAAGTATTTAAGGTTATAATCTAATCAATTATGTGTTTGCATCATTTTTATTGTATATTTATTGAGTTAATACTAATAAACTGAAAATTCACAAAAACGTGGAAAAACGGCAAAATATTGCCTAATTCGATGATATTTTGATTAAATCACATAAAGGAAAAGGGAATGATAAACGTCAAAATATTGCTAAATTCGACGATTTCTCGTACGAAACAAAATGCAAGAAAACTTGCTTAAAATGCAATATTATGCGAAATTCTGAGATTTGAAGGCCAAATCACATATCGTGATACTACATTAAATAGTATCGAAATATTGGTAAAAAGAATATATTTACGTAATATCAGACTACATGAAAAACGTGAAAAAAGTCACGTTTATACCAAATTTGAGGATTTTAACTTCGAATCATAATGCAAGGTTTAGTATTATTTAGATCCAAGAAAAGACATATGGCAATGTTGTTTCCAATACAAATGATAAAAATCAATGTGTTTTCATTAGAATTAACTGAAATGTTCCTGATTTTCCGTTCATATTACCGATGGAAGATGTACACGTAAAACCGCTCTAATCCGGCTGAAACGTCGATATATGCAATAAAAACAGAACTTCTCCCCTTTTCAATATCTTACTCATTATTTTAAAGAGAAACAAATAGATGATTGTAAATGAAGTATTTAAGGTTATAATCTAATCAATTATGTGTTTGCATCATTTTTATTGTATATGTATTGAGTTAATACTAATAAACTGAAAATTCACAAAAACGTGGAAAAACGGCAAAATATATCCTAATTCGATGATATTTTGATTAAATCACATAAAGGAAAAGGGAATGATAAACGTCAAAATATTGCTAAATTCAATGATTTCTCGTACGAAACAAAATGCAAGAAAACTTGCTTAAAATGCAATATTATGCGAAATTCTGAGATTTGAAGGCCAAATCACATATGGTGATACTACATGAAATAGTATCGAAATATTGGTAAAAATTAATATATTTACGTTATATCAAACTACATGAAAAACGTGAAAAAAGTCACGATTATACCAAATTTGAGGATTTTAACTTCGAATCATAAAGCGAGGTTTCGTACTATTTAGATCCATGAAAAGACATATGACAATGTTGTTTCCAATACAAATTATAAAAATCAATGTGTTTTCATTAGAATTAACTAAAATGTTCCTGATTTTCCCGTTTATATTACCGATGGAAGATGTCCACGTAAATCCGCTCTAATCCGGCTGAAACGTCGATATATGCAATAAAAACAGAACTTCTCCCCTTTTCAATATCTTAATCAGTATTTTAAAGAGAAACAAATAGATGATTGAAAATGAAGTATTTAAGGTTATAATCTAATCAATTATGTGTTTGCATCATTTTTATTGTATATTTATTGAGTTAATACTAATAAACTGAAAATTCACAAAAACGTGGAAAAACGGCAAAATATTGCCTAATTCGATGATATTTTGATTAAATCACATAAAGGAAAAGGGAATGATAAACGTCAAAATATTGCTAAATTCGACGATTTCTCGTACGAAACAAAATGCAAGAAAACTTGCTTAAAATGCAATATTATGCGAAATTCTGAGATTTGAAGGCCAAATCACATATCGTGATACTACATGAAATAGTATCGAAATATTGGTAAAATGAATATATTTACGTAATATCAGACTACATGAAAAACGTGAAAAAAGTCACGTTTATACCAAATTTGAGGATTTTAACTTCGAATCATAATGCAAGGTTTCGTATTATTTACATCCAAGAAAAGACATATGACAATGTTGTTTCCAATACAAATGATAAAAATCAATGTGTTTTCATTAGAATTAACTGAAATGTTCCTGATTTTCCGTTCATATTACCGATGGAAGATGTACACGTAAAACCGCTCTAATCCGGCTGAAACGTCGATATATGCAATAAAAACAGAACTTCTCCCCTTTTCAATATCTTACTCATTATTTTAAAGAGATACAAATTATAAAAATATATGTGTTTTCATTAGAATTAATTAAAATGTTCCTGAATTTCCGTTTATATTACCGATGGAAGATGTACACGTAAAACCGCTCTAATCCGGCTAAAACGTCGATATATGCAATAAAAACAGAACTTCTCCCCTTTTCAATGTCTTACTCAGTATTTTAAAGAGAAACAAATAGATGATTGAAAATTAAGTATTTAAGGTTATAATCTAATCAATTATGTGTTTGCATTTTTTTTTATTGTATATTTATTGAGTTAATACTAATAAACTGAAAATTCACAAAAACGTGGAAAAACGGCAAAATATTGCCTAATTCGATGATATTTTGATTAAATCACATAAAGGAAAAGGGAATGATAAACGTCAAAATATTGCTAAATTCGATGATTTCTCGTACGAAACAAAATGCAAGAAAACTTGCTTAAAATGCAATATTATGTGAAATTCTGAGATTTGAAGGCCAAATCACATACCGTGATACTACATGAAATAGTATCGAAATATTGGTAAAATGAATATATTTACGTAATATCAAACTACATGAAAAACGTGAAAAAAGTCACTATTATACCAAATTTGAGGATTTTAACTTCGAATCATAAAGCGAGGTTTCGTACTATTTAGATCCATGAAAAGACATATGACAATGTTGTTTCCAATACAAATTATAAAAATCAATGTGTTTTCATTAGAATTAACTAAAATGTTCCTGATTTTCCGTTTATATTACCGATGGAAGATGTACACGAAAAATCATCCCCTTTTCCTTTATGTGATTTAAACAAAATATGATCGAATTAGGCAATATTTTGCCGTTTTCTACGTTTTTGTGAATTTACAGTCTATGGGTATTAATTCATATATATACGATAAAAATGATGGAAACACATAATTGATTTGATAATAACTAAAATACTCATTTTCAATCATCTATTTGTTTCTCGTTAAAACACTGAGTAAGATAATGAAAAGGGGAGAAGTTAAGTTTTTATTGCATATATCGACGTTTCAGCCGGATTAGAGCGGTTTTACGTGTAAATCTTCCCTCGGTAATATAAACGGAAAATCAGGAACATTTTAGTTAATTCTAATGAAAACACATTGATTTTATCATTTGTATTGGAAACAACATTGTCATATGTTTATTCTTGGATCTAAATAATACGAAACCTCGCTCTATGATTTGAAGTTAAAATCCTCAAATATGGTTAAATATTGACTTTTTTCACTTTTTTCATGTAGTTTGATATTACGTAAATATATTCATTTTTACCAATATTTCGATGCTATTTCATGTCGTATCACGATATGTGATTTGGCCTTCAAATCTCAGAATTTCGCATAATATTGCATTTTAAGCAAGTTTTCTTGCATTTTGTTTCGTACGAAAAATCATCGAATTTAGCAATATTTGGCGTTTATCATCCCCCTTTTCCTTTATTTGATTTAAACAAAATATCATCGAATTAGGCAATATTTTGCCGTTTTTCCACGTTTTTGTGAATTTTCAGTCTATGAAAATTCTTTTCAGTCTTTTCAGTTAATTCATTATATATACGATAAAAATGACGCAAACACATAATACATTAGATAATAACCTTAAATACTTCATTTTCAATCAACTATTTGTTTCTCGTTAAAATACTGAGTAAGATATTGAAAAGGGGAGAAGTTCTGTTTTTATTGCATATATCGACGTTTCAGCCGGAATAGAGCGATTTTCGTGTACATCTTCCATCGGTAATATAAACGGAAAATCAGGAACATTTTAGTTAATACTAATGAAAATACATTGATTTTTATCATTTGTATTGGAAACAACATTGTCATATGTCTTTTCTTGGATCTAAATAATACGAAACCTCGCTCTATGATTTGAAGTTAAAATCCTCAAATATGGTTAAATAGTGACTTTTTTTCAAGTTTTTCATGTAGTTTGATACTACGTAAATACATTCATTTTTACCAATATTTCGATTCTATTTCATGTAGTATCACGATATGTGATTTGGCCTTCAAATCACAGAATTTCGCACAATATTGCATTTTAAGCAAGTTTTCTTGCATTTTGTTTCGTACGAAAAATCATCGAATTTAGCAATATTTTGACGTTTATCATCCCCTTTTCCTTTGTTTGATTTAAACAAAATATGATCGAATTAGGCAATATTTTGCCATTTTTCCTCGTTTTTGTGAATTTTCAGTCTATGGGTATTAATTCATTATATATACGATAAAAATGACGCAAACACATAATTGATTAGATAATTACCTTAAATACTTCATTTTCAATCAACTATTTGTTTCTCGTTAAAATACTGAGTAAGATATTGAAAAGGGGAGAAGTTCTGTTTTTATTGCATATATCGACGTTTCAGCCGGAATAGAGCGATTTTCGTGTACATCTTCCATCGGTAATATAAACGGAAAATCAGGAACATTTTAGTTAACACTGATGAAAATACATTGATTTTTATCATTTGTATTGGAAACAACATTTTCTAATGTCTTTTCTTGGATCTAAATAATACGAAACCTCGCTCTATGATTTGAAGTTAAAATCCTCAAATATAGTTAAATATTGACTTTTTCACGTTTTTCATGTAGTTTGATATTACGTAAATATATTCATTTTTACCAATATTTCGATACTATTTCATGTAGTATCACGATATGTGATTTGGCCTTCGAATCTCAGAATTTCGCATAATATTGCATTTTAAGCAAGTTTTCTTGCATTTTGTTTCGTACGAAAAATCATCGAATTTAGCAATATTTTGACGTTTATCATCCCCTTTTCCTTTGTGTGATTTAAACAAAATATCATTGAATTAGGCAATATTTTGCCGTTTTTCCACGTTTTTGTGAATTTTCAGTCTATGGGTAATAATTCATATATATATACGATAAAAATGATGCAAACACATAATTGATTAGATAATAACCTTAAATACTTCATTTTCAATCATCTATTTGTTTCTCGTTAAAATACTGAGTAAGATATTGAAAAGGGGAGAAGTTCGGTTTTTATTGCATATATCGACGTTTCAGCCGGATTAGAGCGGTTTTACGTGTACATCTTCCCTCGGTAATATAAACGGAAAATCAGGAACATTTTAGTTAAATCTAATGAAAACACATTGATTTTTATAATTTGTATTGTAAACAACATGGTCATATGTCTTTTCTTGGATCTAAATAATACGAAACCTCTCTATGATTTGAAGTTAAAATCCTCAAATATGGTTAAATAGTGACTTTTTTCACCTTTTTCATGTAGTTTGATACTACGTAAATATATTCATTTTTACCAATATTTCGATTCTATTTAATGTAGTATCACGATATGTGATTTGACCTTCAAATCTCAGAATTTCGCACAATATTGCATTTTAAGCAAGTTTTCTTGCATTTTGTTTCGTACGAAAAATCATCGAATTTAGCAATATTTTGACGTTGATCATCCCCTTTTCCTTTGTGTGATTTAAACAAAATATCATCGAATTAGGCAATATTTTGCCGTTTTTCCACGTTTTTGTGAATTTTCAGTCTATGGGTATTAATTCATTTATATATATATACGATAAAAATGATGCAAACACATAATTGATTAGATAATAACCTTAAATACTTCATTTTCAATCATCTATTTGTTTCTCGTTAAAATACTGAGTAAGATATTGAAAAGGGGAGAAGTTCGGTTTTTATTGCATATATCGACGTTTCAGCCGGATTAGAGCGGTTTTACCAGTACATCTTCCATCGGTAATATAAACGGAAAATCAGGAACATTTTAGTTAATACTATGAAAATATATTGATTTTTATCATTTGTATTGGAAACAACATTGTCATATGTCTTTTCTTGGATCTAAATAATACGAAACCTCGCTCTATGATTTGAAGTTAAAATCCTCAAATATGGTTAAATAGTGACTTTTTTTTACCCTTTTCATGTAGTTTGATACTACGTAAATATATTCATTTTTACCAATATTTCGATTCTATTTCATGTAGTATCACGATATGTGATTTGGCCTTCAAATCTCAGAATTTCGCATAATATTGCATTTTAAGCAAGTTTTCTTGCCTTTTGTTTCGTACGAAAAATCATCGAATTAAGCAATATTTTGACGATCATCATCCCCTTTTCCTTTATGTGATTTAAACAAAATATCATCGAATTAGCCAATATTTTGCCGTTTTTCCACGTTTTTGTGAATTTTCAGTCTATGGGTATTAATTCATATATATATACGATAAAAATGATGCAAACACATAATTGATTAGATAATAACCTTAAATACTTCATTTTCAATCATCTATATGTTTCTCGTTAAAATACTGAGTAAGATATTGAAAAGGGGAGAAGTTCGGTTTTTATTGCATATATCGACGTTTCAGCCGGATTAGAGCGGTTTTACGTGTACATCTTCCCTCGGTAATATAAACGGAAAATCAGGAACATTTTAGTAAATTCTAATGAAAACACATTGATTTTTATAATTTGTATTGGAAACAACATGGTCATATGTCTTTTTTTGGATCTAAATAATACGAAACCTCTCTCTATGATTTGAAGTTAAAATCCTCAAATATGGTTAAATAGTGACTTTTTTCACCTTTTTCATGTAGTTTGATACTACGTAAATATATTCATTTTTACCAATATTTCGATTCTATTTAATGTAGTATCTCGATATGTGATTTGGCCTTCAAATCTCAGAATTTCGCACAATATTGCATTTTAAGCAAGTTTTCTTGCATTTTGTTTCGTACGAAAAATCATCGAATTTAGCAATATTTTGACGTTTATCATCCCCTTTTCCTTTGTTTGATTTAAACAAAATATGATCGAATTAGGCAATATTTTGCCATTTTTCCTCGTTTTTGTGAATTTTCAGTCTATGGGTATTAATTCATTATATATACGATAAAAATGACGCAAACACATAATTGATTAGATAATTACCTTAAATACTTCATTTTCAATCAATTATTTGTTTCTCGTTAAAATACTGAGTAAGATATTGAAAAGGGGAGAAGTTCTGTTTTTATTGCATATATTGACGTTTCAGCCGGAATAGAGCGATTTTCGTGTACATCTTCCATCGGTAATATAAACGGAAAATCAGGAACATTTTAGTTAACAATGATGAAAATACATTGATTTTTATCATTTGTATTGGAAACAACATTTTCATATGTCTTTTCTTGGATCTAAATAATATGAAACCTCGCTCTATGATTTGAAGTTAAAATCCTCAAATATAGTTAAATATTGACTTTTTCACGTTTTTCATGTAGTTTGATATTACGTAAATATATTCATTTTTACCAATATTTCGATACTATTTCATGTAGTATCACGATATGTGATTTGGCCTTCGAATCTCAGAATTTCGCATAATATTGCATTTTAAGCAAGTTTTCTTGCCTTTTGTTTCGTACGAAAAATCATCGAATTAAGCAATATTTTGACGTTCATCATCCCCTTTTCCTTTATGTGATTTAAACAAAATATCATCGAATTAGGCAATATTTTGCCGTTTTTCCACGTTTTTGTGAATTTTCAGTCTATGGGTATTAATTCATATATATATACGATAAAAATGATGCAAACACATAATTGATTAGATAATAACCTTAAATACTTCATTTTCAATCATCTATATGTTTCTCGTTAAAATACTGAGTAAGATATTGAAAAGGGGAGAAGTTCGGTTTTTATTGCATATATCGACGTTTCAGCCGGATTAGAGCGGTTTTACGTGTACATCTTCCCTCGGTAATATAAACGGAAAATCAGGAACGTTTTAGTAAATTCTAATGAAAACACATTGATTTTTATAATTTGTATTGGAAACAACATGGTCATATGTCTTTTTTTTGGATCTAAATAATACGAAACCTCTCTCTATGATTTGAAGTTAAAATCCTCAAATATGGTTAAATAGTGACTTTTTTCACCTTTTTCATGAAGTTTGATACTACGTAAATATATTCATTTTTACCAATATTTCGATTCTATTTAATGTAGTATCACGATATGTGCTTTGGCCTTCAAATCTCAGAATTTCGCACAATATTGCATTTTAAGCAAGTTTTCTTGCATTTTGTTTCGTACGAAAAATCATCGAATTTAGCAATATTTTGACGTTTATCATCCCCTTTTCCTTTGTTTGATTTAAACAAAATATTATTGAATTAGGCAATATTTTGCCGTTTTCTACGTTTTTGTGAATTTACAGTCTATGGGTATTAATTCATATATATACGGGAAAAATGATGCAAACACATAATTGATTAGATAATAACCTTAAATACTTCATTTTCAATCATCTATTTGTTTCTCGTTAAAATACTGAGTAAGATATTGAAAAGAGGAAAAGTTCGGTTTTTATTGCATATATCTACGTTTAGCCGGATTAGAGCGGTTTTACGTGTACATCTTCCCTCGGTAATATAAACGGAAAATCAAGAACATTTTAGTTAATTCTAATGAAAACACATTGATTTTTATCATTTGTATTTGAAACAACATTGTCATATGTCTTTTCTTGGATATAAATAATAGGAAACCTCGCTCTATGTTTTGAAGTTAAAATCCTCAAATATGGTTAAATAGTGACTTTTTTCACGTTTTTCATGTAGTTTGATACTACGTATATATATTCATTTTTACCAATATTTCGATTCTATTTCATGTAGTATCACGATATGTGATTTGGCCTTCAAATTTCAGAATTTCGCACAATATTGCATTTTAAGCAATTTTTCTTGCATTTTGTTTCGTACGAAAAATCATCGAATTTAGCAATATTTTGACGTTTATCATCCCCTTTTCCTTTATTTGATTTAAACAAAATATGATCGAATTAGGCAATATTCTGCCGTTTTTCCACGTTTTTGTGAATTTTCAGTCTATGGGTATTAATTCATTAAATATACGATAAAAATGATGCAAACACATAATTGATTAGATAATAACCTTAAATACTTCATTTTCAATCATCTATTTGTTTCTCGTTAAAATACTGAGTAAGATATTGCAAAGGGGAGAAGTTCGGTTTTTATTGCATATATCGACGTTTCAGCCGGAATAGAGCGATTTTACGTGTACATCTTCCCTCGGTAATATAAATGGAAAATCAAGAACATTTTAGTTAATTCTAATGAAAACACATTGATTTTTATCATTTGTATTGGAAACAACATTGTCATATGTCTTTTCTTGGATCTAAATAATACGAAACCTCGCTCTATGATTTGAAGTTAAAATCCTCAAATATGGTTAAATATTGACTTTTTCATGTTTTTCATGTAGTTTGATATTACGTAAATATATTCATTTTTACCAATATTTCGATTCTATTTCATGTAGTATCACGATATATGATTTGGCCTTCAAATCTCAGAATTTCGCATAATATTGCATTTTAAGGAAGTTTTCTTGCATTTTGTTTCGTACGAAAAATCATCGATTTTAGCAATATTTTGACGTTTATTATCCCCTTTTCCTTTATGTGACTTAAACAAAATATCATCGAATTAGGCAATATTTTGCCGTTTTCTACGTTTTTGTGAATTTACAGTCTATGGGTATTATTTCATATATATACGAAAAAAATTATGCAAACACATAATTGATTAGATAATAACTTAAATACTTCATTTTCAATCATCTATTTGTTTCTCGTTAAAATACTGAGTAAGATATTGAAAAGGGGAGAAGTTCGGTTTTTATTGCATATATCGACGTTTCAGCCGGATTAGAGCGGTTTTACGTGTACATCTTCCCTAGGTAACATAAACGGAAAATCAGGAACATTTTAGTTAATTCTAATGAAAACACATTGATTTTTATCATTTGTATTGGAAACAACATTGTCATATGTCTATTCTTGGATCTAAATAATACGAAACCTCGCTCTATGATTTGAAGTTAAAATCCTCAAATATGGTTAAATATTGACTTTTTTCACTTTTTTCATGTAGTTTGATATTACGTAAATATATTCATTTTTACCAATATTTCGATACTATTTCATGTCGTATCACGATATGTGATTTGGCCTTCAAATCTCAGAATTTCGCATAATATTGCATTTTAAGCAAGTTTTCTTGCATTTTGTTTCGTACGAAAAATCATCGAATTTAGCAATATTTGGCGTTTATCATCCCCTTTTCCTTTATTTGATTTAAACAAAATATCATCGAATTAGGCAATATTTTGCCGTTTTTCCACGTGTTTGTGAATTTACAGTCTATGGGTATTAATTCATATATATACGATAAAAATGATGCAAACACCTAATTGATTAGATAATAACCTTAAATACTTCATTTTCAATCATCTATTTGTTTCTCGTTAAAATACTGAGTAAGATATTGAAAAGAGGAGAAGTTCGGTTTTTATTGCATATATCGACGTTTCAGCCGGATTAGAGCGGTTTTACGTGTACATCTTCCCTCGGTAATATAAACGGAAAATCAAGAACATTTTAGTTAATTCTAATGAAAACACATTGATTTTTATCATTTGTATTGGAAACAACATTGTCATATGTCTTTTCTTGGATCTAAATAATACGAAACCTCGCTCTATGATTTGAAGTTAAAATCCTCAAATATGGTTAAATATTGACTTTTTCATGTTTTTCATGTAGTTTGATATTACGTAAATATATTCATTTTTACCAATATTTCGATTCTATTTCATGTAGTATCACGATATATGATTTGGCCTTCAAATCTCAGAATTTCGCATAATATTGCATTTTAAGGAAGTTTTCTTGCATTTTGTTTCGTAAGAAAAATCATCGAATTTAGCAATATTTTGACGTTTATTATCCCCTTTTCCTTGATGTGACTTAAACAAAATATCATCGAATTAGGCAATATTTTTTCCCGTTTTCTACGTTTTTGTGAATTTACATTCTATGGGTATTATTTCATATATATACGATAAAAATGATGCAAACACATAATTGATTAGATAATAACTAAAATACTTCATTTCCAATCATCTATTTGTTTCTCGTTAAAATACTGAGTAAGATATTGAAAAGGGGAGAAGTTCGGTTTTTATTGCATATATCGACGTTTCAGCCGGATTAGAGCGGTTTTACGTGTACATCTTCCCTAGGTAATATAAACGGAAAATCAGGAACATTTTAGTTAATTCTAATGAAAACACATTGATTTTTATCATTTGTATTGGAAACAACATTGTCATATGTCTATTCTCAGATCTAAATAATACGAAACCTCGCTCTATGATTTGAAGTTAAAATCCTCAAATATGGTTAAATATTGACTTTTTTCACTTTTTTCATGTAGTTTGATATTACGTAAATATATTCATTTTTACCAATATTTCGATTCTATTTAATGTAGTATCACGATATGTGATTTGGCCTTCAAATCTCAGAATTTCGCACAATATTGCATTTTAAGCAAGTTTTCTTGCATTTTGTTTCGTACGAAAAATCATCGAATTTAGCAATATTTTGACGTTTATCATCCCCTTTTCCTTTGTTTGATTTAAACAAAATATGATCGAATTAGGCAATATTTTGCCATTTTTCCTCGTTTTTGTGAATTTTCAGTCTATGGGTATTAATTCATTATATATACGATAAAAATGACGCAAACACATAATTGATTAGATAATTACCTTAAATACTTCATTTTCAATCAACTATTTGTTTCTCGTTAAAATACTGAGTAAGATATTGAAAAGGGGAGAAGTTCTGTTTTTATTGCATATATCGACGTTTCAGCCGGAATAGAGCGATTTTCGTGTACATCTTCCATCGGTAATATAAACGGAAAATCAGGAACATTTTAGTTAACACTGATGAAAATACATTGATTTTTATCATTTGTATTGGAAACAACATTTTCATATGTCTTTTCTTGGATCTAAATAATACGAAACCTCGCTCTATGATTTGAAGTTAAAATCCTCAAATATAGTTAAATATTGACTTTTTCACGTTTTTCATGTAGATTGATATTACGTAAATATATTCATTTTTACCAATATTTCGATACTATTTCATGTAGTATCACGATATGTGATTTGGCCTTCGAATCTCAGAATTTCGCATAATATTGCATTTTAAGCAAGTTTTCTTGCCTTTTGTTTCGTACGAAAAATCATCGAATTAAGCAATATTTTGACGTTCATCATCCCCTTTTCCTTTATGTGATTTAAACAAAATATCATCGAATTAGGCAATATTTTGCCGTTTTTCCACGTTTTTGTGAATTTTCAGTCTATGGGTATTAATTCATATATATATACGATAAAAATGATGCAAACACATAATTGATTAGATAATAACCTTAAATACTTCATTTTCAATCATCTATATGTTTCTCGTTAAAATACTGAGTAAGATATTGAAAAGGGGAGAAGTTCGGTTTTTATTGCATATATCGACGTTTCAGCCGGATTAGAGCGGTTTTACGTGTACATCTTCCCTCGGTAATATAAACGGAAAATCAGGAACATTTTAGTAAATTCTAATGAAAACACATTGATTTTTATAATTTGTATTGGAAACAACATGGTCATATGTCTTTTTTTGGATCTAAATAATACGAAACCTCTCTCTATGATTTGAAGTTAAAATCCTCAAATATGGTTAAATAGTGACTTTTTTCACCTTTTTCATGTAGTTTGATACTACGTAAATATATTCATTTTTACCAATATTTCGATTCTATTTAATGTAGTATCACGATATGTGATTTGGCCTTCAAATCTCAGAATTTCGCACAATATTGCATTTTAAGCAAGTTTTCTTGCATTTTGTTTCGTACGAAAAATCATCGAATTTAGCAATATTTTGACGTTTTTCATCCCCTTTTCCTTTGTTTGATTTAAACAAAATATTATTGAATTAGGCAATATTTTGCCGTTTTCTACGTTTTTGTGAATTTACAGTCTATGGGTATTAATTCATATATATACGATAAAAATGATGCAAACACATAATTGATTAGATAATAACCTTAAATACTTCATTTTCAATCATCTATTTGTTTCTCGTTAAAATACTGAGTAAGATATTGAAAAGAGGAAAAGTTCGGTTTTTATTGCATATATCTACGTTTCAGCCGGATTAGAGCGGTTTTACGTGTACATCTTCCCTCGGTAATATAAACGGAAAATCAAGAACATTTTAGTTAATTCTAATGAAAACACATTGATTTTTATCATTTGTATTTGAAACAACATTGTCATATGTCTTTTCTTGGATCTAAATAATACGAAACCTCGCTCTATGATTTGAAGTTAAAATCATCAAATATGGTTAAATATTGACTTTTTCACGTTTTTCATGTAGTTTGATATTACGTAAATATATTCATTTTTACCAATATTTCGATTCTATTTCATGTAGTATCACGATATGTGATTTGGCCTTCAAATCTCAGAATTTCGCATAATATTGCATTTTAAGCAAGTTTTCTTGCATTTTGTTTCGTACGAAAAATCATCGAATTTAGCAATATTTTGACGTTTATCATCCCCTTTTCCTTTATGTGACTTAAACAAAATATCATTGAATTAGGCAATATTTTGCCGTTTTCTACGTTTTTGTGAATTTACAGTCTATGGGTATTATTTCATATATATACGATAAAAATGATGCAAACACATAATTGATTAGATAATAACTAAAATACTTTATTTCCAATCATCTATTTGTTTCTCGTTAAAATACTGAGTAAGATATTGAAAAGGGGAGAAGTTCGGTTTTTATTGCATATATCGACGTTTCAGCCGGATTAGAGCGGTTTTACGTGTACATCTTCCCTAGGTAATATAAACGGAAAATCAGGAACATTTTAGTTAATTCTAATGAAAACACATTGATTTTTATCATTTGTATTTGAAACAACATTGTCATATGTCTTTTCTTGGATATAAATAATAGGAAACCTCGCTCAATGATTTGAAGTTAAAATCCTCAAATATGGTTAAATATTGACTTTTTCATGTTTTTCATGTAGTTTGATATTACGTAAATATATTCATTTTTACCAATATTTCGATTCAATTTCATGTAGTATCACGATATGTGATTTGGCCTTCAAATCTCAGAATTTCGCATAATATTGCATTTTAAGCAAGTTTTCTTGCATTTTGTTTCGTACGAAAAATCATCAAATTTAGCAATATTTTGACGTTTATCATCCCCTTTTCCTTTATGTGACTTAAACAAAATATCATTGAATTAGGCAATATTTTGCCGTTTTCTACGTTTTTGTGAATTTACAGTCTATGGGTATTAATTCATATATATACGATAAAAATGATGCAAACACATAATTGATTAGATAATAACCTTAAATACTTCATTTTCAATCATCTATTTGTTTCTCGTTAAAATACTGAGTAAGATATTGAAAAGGGGAGAAGTTCGGTTTTTATTGCATATATCGACGTTTCAGCCGGATTAGAGCGGTTTTACGTGTACATCTTCCCTCGGTAATATAAATGGAAAATCAAGAACATTTTAGTTAATTCTAATGAAAACACATTGATTTTTATCATTTGTATTGGAAACAACATTGTCATATGTCTTTTCTTGGATCTAAATAATACGAAACCTCGCTCTATGATTTGAAGTTAAAATCCTCAAATATGGTTAAATATTGACTTTTTCATGTTTTTCATGTAGTTTGATATTACGTAAATATATTCATTTTTACCAATATTTCGATTCTATTTCATGTAGTATCACGATATATGATTTGGCCTTCAAATCTCAGAATTTCGCATAATATTGCATTTTAAGGAAGTTTTCTTGCATTTTGTTTCGTACGAAAAATCATCGATTTTAGCAATATTTTGACGTTTATTATCCCCTTTTCCTTTATGTGACTTAAACAAAATATCATCGAATTAGGCAATATTTTGCCGTTTTCTACGTTTTTGTGAATTTACAGTCTATGGGTATTATTTCATATATATACGATAAAAATGATGCAAACACATAATTGATTAGATAATAACTTAAATACTTCATTTTCAATCATCTATTTGTTTCTCGTTAAAATACTGAGTAAGATATTGAAAAGGGGAGAAGTTCGGTTTTTATTGCATATATCGACGTTTCAGCTGGATTAGAGCGGTTTTACGTGTACATCTTCCCTAGGTAACATAAACGGAAAATCAGGAACATTTTAGTTAATTCTAATGAAAACACATTGATTTTTATCATTTGTATTGGAAACAACATTGTCATATGTCTATTCTTGGATCTAAATAATACGAAACCTCGCTCTATGATTTGAAGTTAAAATCCTCAAATATGGTTAAATATTGACTTTTTTCACTTTTTTCATGTAGTTTGATATTACGTAAATATATTCATTTTTACCAATATTTCGGTACTATTTCATGTCGTATCACGATATGTGATTTGGCCTTCGAATCTCAGAATTTCGCATAATATTGCATTTTAAGCAAGTTTTCTTGCATTTTGTTTCGTACGAAAAATCATCGAATTTAGCAATATTTGGCGTTTATCATCCCCTTTTCCTTTATTTGATTTAAACAAAATATCATCGAATTAGGCAATATTTTGCCGTTTTTCCACGTGTTTGTGAATTTTCAGTCTATGGGTATTAATTCATTATATATACGATAAAAATGACGCAAACACATAATACATTAGATAATAACCTTAAATACTTCATTTTCAATCAACTATTTATTTCTCGTTAAAATACTGAGTAAGATATTGAAAAGGGGAGAAGTTCTGTTTTTATTGCATATATCGACGTTTCAGCCGGAATAGAGCGATTTTCGTGTACATCTTCCATCGGTAATATAAACGGAAAATCAGGAACATTTTAGTTAATACTAATGAAAATACATTGATTTTTATTATTTGTATTGGAAACAACATTGTCATATGTCTTTTCTTGGATCTAAATAATACGAAACCTCGCTCTATGATTTGAAGTTAAAATCATCAAATATGGTTAAATATTGACTTTTTCACGTTTTTCATGTAGTTTGATATTACGTAAATATATTCATTTTTACCAATATTTCGATTCTATTTCATGTAGTATCACGATATGTGATTTGGCCTTCAAATCTCAGAATTTCGCATAATATTGCATTTTAAGCAAGTTTTCTTGCATTTTGTTTCGTACGAAAAATCATCGAATTTAGCAATATTTTGACGTTTATCATCCCCTTTTCCTTTATGTGACTTAAACAAAATATCATTGAATTAGGCAATATTTTGCCGTTTTCTACGTTTTTGTGAATTTACAGTCTATGGGTATTAATTCATATATATACGATAAAAATGATGCAAACACATAATTGATTAGATAATAACCTTAAATACTTCATTTTCAATCATCAATTTGTTTCTCGTTAAAATACTGAGTAAGATATTGAAAAGAGGAGAAGTTCGGTTTTTATTGTATATATCGACGTTTCAGCCGGATTAGAGCGGTTTTACGTGTACATCTTCCCTCGGTAATATAAACGGAAAATCAAGAACATTTTAGTTAATTCTAATGAAAACACATTGATTTTTATCATTTGTATTGGAAACAACATTGTCATATGTCTTTTCTTGGATCTAAATAATACGAAACCTCGCTCTATGATTTGAAGTTAAAATCCTCAAATATGGTTAAATATTGACTTTTTCATGTTTTTCATGTAGTTTGATATTACGTAAATATATTCATTTTTACCAATATTTCGATTCTATTTCATGTAGTATCACGATATATGATTTGGCCTTCAAATCTCAGAATTTCGCATAATATTGCATTTTAAGGAAGTTTTCTTGCATTTTGTTTCGTACGAAAAATCATCGTTTTTAGCACTATTTTGACGTTTATTATCCCCTTTTCCTTTATGTGACTTAAACAAAATATCATCGAATTAGGCAATATTTTGCCGTTTTCTACGTTTTTGTGAATTTACAGTCTATGGGTATTATTTCATATATATACGATAAAAATGATGCAAACACATAATTGATTAGATAATAACTTAAATACTTCATTTTCAATCATCTATTTGTTTCTCGTTAAAATACTGAGTAAGATATTGAAAAGGGGAGAAGTTCGGTTTTTATTGCATATATCGACGTTTCAGCCGGATTAGAGCGGTTTTACGTGTACATCTTCCCTAGGTAACATAAACGGAAAATCAGGAACATTTTAGTTAATTCTAATGAAAACACATTGATTTTTATCATTTGTATTGGAAACAACATTGTCATATGTCTATTCTTGGATCTAAATAATACGAAACCTCGCTCTATGATTTGAAGTTAAAATCCTCAAATATGGTTAAATATTGGCTTTTTTCACTTTTTTCATGTAGTTTGATATTACGTAAATATATTCATTTTTACCAATATTTCGATACTATTTCATGTCGTATCACGATATGTGATTTGGCCTTCAAATCTCAGAATTTCGCATAATATTGCATTTTAAGCAAGTTTTCTTGCATTTTGTTTCGTACGAAAAATCATCGAATTTAGCAATATTTGGCGTTTATCATCCCCTTTTCCTTTATTTGATTTAAACAAAATATCATCGAATTAGGCAATATTTTGCCGTTTTTCCACGTGTTTGTGAATTTACAGTCTATGGGTATTAATTCATATATATACGATAAAAATGATGCAAACACATAATTGATTAGATAATAACCTTAAATACTTCATTTTCAATCATCTATTTGTTTCTCGTTAAAATACTGAGTAAGATATTGAAAAGAGGAGAAGTTCGGTTTTTATTGCATATATCGACGTTTCAGCCGGATTAGAGCGGTTTTACGTGTACATCTTCCCTCGGTAATATAAACGGAAAATCAAGAACATTTTAGTTAATTCTAATGAAAACACATTGATTTTTATCATTTGTATTGGAAACAACATTGTCATATGTCTTTTCTTGGATCTAAATAATACGAAACCTCGCTCTATGATTTGAAGTTAAAATCCTCAAATATGGTTAAATATTGACTTTTTCATGTTTTTCATGTAGTTTGATATTACGTAAATATATTCATTTTTACCAATATTTCGATTCTATTTCATGTAGTATCACGATATATGATTTGGCCTTCAAATCTCAGAATTTCGCATAATATTGCATTTTAAGGAAGTTTTCTTGCATTTTGTTTCGTAAGAAAAATCATCGAATTTAGCAATATTTTGACGTTTATTATCCCCTTTTCCTTGATGTGACTTAAACAAAATATTATCGAATTAGGCAATATTTTGCCGTTTTCTACGTTTTTGTGAATTTACATTCTATGGGTATTATTTCATATATATACGATAAAAATGATGCAAACACATAATTGATTAGATAATAACTAAAATACTTCATTTCCAATCATCTATTTGTTTCTCGTTAAAATACTGAGTAAGATATTGAAAAGGGGAGAAGTTCGGTTTTTATTGCATATATCGACGTTTCAGCCGGATTAGAGCGGTTTTACGTGTACATCTTCCCTAGGTAATATAAACGGAAAATCAGGAACATTTTAGTTAATTCTAATGAAAACACATTGACTTTTATCATTTGAATTGGAAACAACATTGTCATATGTCTATTCTTGGATCTAAATAATACGAAACCTCGCTCTATGATTTGAAGTTAAAATCCTCAAATATGGTTAAATATTGACTTTTTTCACTTTTTTCATGTAGTTTGATATTACGTAAATATATTCATTTTTACAAATATTTCGATTCTATTTAATGTAGTATCACGATATGTGATTTGGCCTTCAAATCTCAGAATTTCGCACAATATTGCATTTTAAGCAAGTTTTCTTGCATTTTGTTTCGTACGAAAAATCATCGAATTTAGCAATATTTTGACGTTTATCATCCCCTTTTCCTTTGTTTGATTTAAACAAAATATCATTGAATTAGGCAATATTTTGCCGTTTTCTACGTTTTTGTGAATTTACAGTCTATGGGTATTAATTCATATATATACGATAAAAATGATGCAAACACATAATTGATTAGATAATAACCTTAAATACTTCATTTTCAATCATCTATTTGTTTCTAGTTAAAATACTGAGTAAGATATTGAAAAGAGGAGAAGTTCGGTTTTTATTGCATATATCGACGTTTCAGCCGGATTAGAGCGGTTTTACGTGTACATCTTCCCTAGGTAATATAAACGGAAAATCAAGAACATTTTAGTTAATTCTAATGAAAACACATTGATTTTTATCATTTGTATTAGAAACAACATTGTCATATGTCTTTTCTTGGATATAAATAATTGGAAACCTCGCTCTATGTTTTGAAGTTAAAATCCTCAAATATGGTTAAATAGTGACTTTTTTCACGTTTTTCATGTAGTTTGATACTACGTATATATATTCATTTTTACCAATATTTCGATTCTATTTCATGTAGTATCACGATATGTGATTTGGCCTTCAAATTTCAGAATTTCGCAAAATATTGCATTTTAAGCAATTTTTCTTGCATTTTGTTTCGTACGAAAAATCATCGAATTTAGCAATATTTTGACGTTTATCATCCCCTTTTCCTTTATTTGATTTAAACAAAATATGATCGAATTAGGCAATATTCTGCCGTTTTTCCACGTTTTTGTGAATTTTCAGTCTATGGGTATTAATTCATTAAATATACGATAAAAATGACGCAAACACATAATTGATTAGATAATAACCTTAAATACTTCATTTTCAATCAACTATTTGTTTCTCGTTAAAATACTGAGTAAGATATTGAAAAGGGGAGAAGTTCTGTTTTTAATGCATATATCGACGTTTCAGCCGGAATAGAGCGATTTTCGTGTACATCTTCAATCGGTAATATAAACGGAAAATCAGGAACATTTTAGTTAATACTAATGAAAATACATTGATTTTTATCATTTGTATTGGAAACAATATTGTCATATGTCTTTTCTTGGATCTAAATAATACGAAACCTCGCTCTATGATTTGAAGTTAAAATCCTCAAATATGGTTAAATATTGACTTTTTCATGTTTTTCATGTAGTTTGATATTACGTAAATATATTCATTTTTACCAATATTTCGATTCTATTTCATGTAGTATCACGATATGTGATTTGGCCTTGAAATCTCAGAATTTCGCATAATATTACATTTTAAGCAAGTTTTCTTGCATTTTGTTTCGTACGAAAAATCATCGAATTTAGCAATATTTTGACGTTTATCATCCCCTTTTCCTTTATGTGATTTAAACAAAATATCATCGAATTAGGCAATATTTTGCCGTTTTTCCACGTTTTTTGAATTTTCAGTCTATGGGTATTAATTCATATATATATACGATAAAAATGATGCAAACACATAATTGATTAGATAATAACCTTAAATACTTCATTTTCAATCATCTATATGTTTCTCGTTAAAATACTGAGTAAGATATTGAAAAAGGAGAAGTTCGGTTTTTATTGCATATATCGACGTTTCAGCCGGATTAGTGCGGTTTTACGTGTACATCTTCCCTCGGTAATATAAACGGAAAATCAGGAACATTTTATTAAATTCTAATGAAAACACATTGATTTTTATAATTTGTATTGGAAACAACATGGTCATATGTCTTTTTTTGGATCTAAATAATACGAAACCTCTCTCTATGATTTGAAGTTAAAATCCTCAAATATGGTTAAATAGTGACTTTTTTCACCTTTTTCATGTAGTTTGATACTACGTAAATATATTCATTTTTACCAATATTTCGATTCTATTTAATGTAGTATCACGATATGTGATTTGGCCTTCAAATCTCAGAATTTCGCACAATATTGCATTTTAAGCAAGTTTTCTTGCATTTTGTTTCGTACGAAAAATCATCAAATTTAGCAATATTTTGACGTTTATCATCCCCTTTTCCTTTGTTTGATTTAAACAAAATATCTTTGAATTAGGCAATATTTTGCCGTTTTCTACGTTTTTGTGAATTTACAGTCTATGGGTATTAATTCATATATATACGATAAAAATGATACAAAACACATAATTGATTAGATAATAACCTTAAATACTTCATTTTCAATCATCTATTTGTTTCTCGTTAAAATACTGAGTAAGATATTGAAAAGAGGAGAAGTTCGGTTTTTATTGCATATATCTACGTTTCAGCCGGATTAGAGCGGTTTTACGTGTACATCTTCCCTCGGTAATATAAACGGAAAATCAAGAACATTTTAGTTAATTCTAATGAAAACACATTGATTTTTATCATTTGTATTTGAAACAACATTGTCATATGTCTTTTCTTGGATATAAATAATAGGAAACCTCGCTCTATGTTTTGAAGTTAAAATCCTCAAATATGGTTAAATAGTGACTTTTTTCACGTTTTTCATGTAGTTTGATACTACGTATATATATTCATTTTTACCAATATTTCGATTCTATTTCATGTAGTATCACGATATGTGATTTGGCCTTCAAATTTCAGAATTTCGCACAATATTGCATTTTTAGCAATTTTTCTTGCATTTTGTTTCGTACGAAAAATCATCGAATTTAGCAATATTTTGACGTTTATCATCCCCTTTTCTTTTATTTGATTTAAACAAAATATGATCGAATTAGGCAATATTTTGCCGTTTTCCACGTTTTTGTGAATTTTCAGTCTACGGGTATTAATTCATTAAATATACGATAAAAATGACGCAAACACATAATTGATTAGATAATAACCTTAAATACTTCATTTTCAATCAACTATTTGTTTCTCGTTAAAATACTGAGTAAGATATTGAAAAGGGGAGAAGTTCTGTTTTTATTGCATATATCGACGTTTCAGCCGGAATAGAGCGATTTTCGTGTACATCTTCCATCGGTAATATAAACGGAAAATCAGGAACATTTTAGTTAATACTAATGAAAATACATTGATTTTTATCATTTGTATTTGAAACAACATTGTCATATGTCTTTTCTTGGATCTAAATAATACGAAACCTCGCTCTATGATTTGAAGTTAAAATCCTCAAATATGGTTAAATATTGACTTTTTCATGTTTTTCATGTAGTTTGATATTACGTAAACATATTCATTTTTACCAATATTTCGATTCTATTTCATGTAGTATTACGATATGTTATTTGGCCTTCAAATCTCAGAATTTCGCATAATATTGCATTTTAAGGAAGTTTTCTTGCATTTTGTTTCGTACGAAAAATCATCGAATTTAGCAATATTTTGACGTTTATCATCCCCTATTCCTTTATGTGACTTACAGAGATAATATGAATCTCATCCGAGAAATGCAACATAAAGGAAACGAAGCACACAATCTAGGGCTGTCAATCACTACTGTTAACACCACGATCAATACTAGGCTCACTGTTAATACTAACCAACGAAAGCACCACTGATGACACCAGTCAATACTAGAACCCCTATTAAACACCACAGTCAATATTAGCAACATAAGATTGTTGTTATTGCAGTAAAACACACACACACACCCACACAAACACCCCCCCCCACACACACAGCCACACCTAAATCACCACACACAATCATAGTAGCGTTACTAATGGTGGTCCAGGATCTTAACACCTTGTGTTCCCAATGATCACAAAGACTCCCTACATCCTATGGTACCTACAACCCCTGCTACTTTTGTACCCTCTGGATACCCTAGCTCTACAGTATGCTTCCTAAGCCATCAATGCGCGCTCTCTACTACCCCGGGCTCTCTAGGTACTGTATCTTACCCCTCCCCTTAAAATAAGAGTCATATCGGAAGAGCAGCACTCAAGAGGGCAACCTATACTCTTGCTCCCTCCGTTCCTGAAGTGTCACTCCTCCAGTTGGTGACGTGGCTCGTACCACCTTGCCAGTCACTTGCCTCATTATATCTCCACCTCGCATAGGACCGGGTGTGATGGGTGTTCCCTGAACACCTACAAGAAATCCTCTCTCCATGGCTACGAGTGTACTCTAACGGCTCGTTACCACTGTAAGATTCAGTGCATGCAGCGCCTCCACCGCGTCGTGCACTCCGAGATAGTCTTGCACTTCCACTGCATCCTACAGGTACTCCATGTTTCCTCTCATGATCTCCTCTTCGCCAATCTTCTCTATTCTCGGTTCCTCTTCTCCCATAGGTGCGTTGCCTCCTCACAGTGGCACTTGTCTCCTGTACTCCATCTAGCAGCTTCCTCTCTTCCACACTAGGCTTTTGCGATGGGTCAATGCCCCTCTGGTTAGGCTGGCGCCTACCCTGAGTGTACCTATTTCCTGCTTTCTTCGTATTGCCTTTCCTATACCATTCGCTCCTTCGTTCCCGACGAACATTTTCACTCCTCCATGCGATTCTCTTCCCTGCAGACGTCTTCTTCGGTTCGTGGTTGGGCTCATCCACCTCCCTGTGGCTCGCCTCATCACAGTGGTTCATCTTGCACCTCCCACTATTCATCTGGCCGGCATAGGGTGCACTGCGTCGTGGCTCCTCCACTCTGCCCCTCACTGCCGTTCGCTCATCCACTGAGCTTACTTTATTCACGTTTCTGTGTGGAGGGAGTGCGGTCTGCAGCCTCTTCACCGCCCCAGGCGTTTGTACAGCTGCTCCTCGCCACTCCTCCACACGCATCATCAGGCTTAGTCGGAGGTCCTCGTCGGGGTTTTCCACGACCTGCGACGACCTCTCTGCACTCTCGCCCTCGTTGTCGTCGTCTTTGGCGACGTTTCCCCTGACGAAGTCGGCTTCCTCACTACCATCTGGAACGACCGATACCTCACCTGGCAGGGTTGTACCGCTGCTTGCAACATAGGCACTCCTGACCCTATCGGGTTGTATCCTGCCTCCTCCGAGGTCATTACCCAGCACCATCTGTACATGCTCTAGGGGTAATTTAGGGGCTACAGCTACTATAGCATTCTCGACTCCGCAGTCGGCAATCAGCTGTACTTCGTGAAGTGGCAGCCTGTATTCCTCCCCCACACTGCGTATCCTCACCACTCCCACAGGTGAATCATTAAATTCCTTGGGGAGAATACTCCTGGTTACCATACTTATGTCAGCACCCGTATCTCGAAGAACGGCCACCTCCACTGGGTCTGACTTTCCAAACTTCACGTTGGCCCCGAAAACGAAGGGATGTTCAGCCAACTTCAATTCCCAACCATTCACGTTGGGTCCACTATAATATGGGGTGTGAACAAACACTCTCTCCTCTTCCAACATTAGTCCCATATTCCTTTGGTGCTCCTCACACTCGCGGGCATAATGTCCCCTCACACCACAGTTAAAGCATCGGCTGGCTCCCCTGGGCGGCCACTCGCCAGTCCCCCTGGCGGTACCACTTGCAGACGTTCGCTGGGTCCTCCTTGGACTCCCTGTCGTCGTGTCCGGGGCTGCAGCACTTGCTCCTGAGCTAGGTCCACTGCTCATAGCTTGGGGCTTCCTCACCGCGTCCCTTGAGCTCTTGAACTGGGTTACTTCATTGGGTACACTACCCTTGGGAGAGTCCCCACCCGTCCTCGCTCTTCCTGAACTCCTAAAGTTCCCTCCCGACCTGGGGTAAGGCGAGTGTCTGGGCGGCCCCTCCCTCCTGAGATGTAGTGCCTCCTTCAGCATGTCGGCTCGGTCCGCTGCAGCCTTCAGGTCCTTAATACCTGCTTCTCTCACCCTTACTCGCAACTCAGGATGGAGCACTGACATAAACTTCTCCATCACTATCAGTCGTTTGATCTCATCCGCCGACTCCGCTTCCTCCGCCTTCAACCAACGTAGGAATTTCCGTTCCATATCCCTGGCGGTCTCGGCATAAGACTTTCCCGACGCTCTTGTACACTCTCTGAACCGCTTCCGGTACATCTCCGGAGTCAGCCGGAATGAGTGGAGCACCGCATTCTTAATCGCGTCGTAACTAGTACACTCCTCTAGGTCCAGCATGTTATAGGCTTCCCGGGCCTCGCCGGTCAACCTGCCCTGGACCAGAGCAGCCCAATCATCTTCTGGCCACTCCTTCAGAGTTGCTATTCGTTCAAAGTGTTTGAAGAATGCCTCAGCTTCTTGTGGTTCGAACGTAGGTAAGTCACGTTCCATTACCTTGAGGTCATCCCGCCGTGCAAGTAGTGAGGGCAGACCACACTCAATGCGACGGAATTCGACTTCTTTCTTTGCCTTTATCTCCTCCAGTCGCAGTTGTCTCTCTCCTTCTCGCTGCATTTGCGCTTCTCTTTCCTCTCGCCACAGCTGGGCTACCAGTTGCATCTTCATTATTTCTGGTTGCAGGCTCCTCTTACTACTGTCGGAAAATCCGACACCATTTAATAATCAGACAGATAATAATTGCTGCTGTATTACCAACAAGTAACCTATAGAAAACGTAACTTGTAGTGGAATTACCGTCTAAAGAAAACGGGATATCATCACCACATACTATTATAATTCACCAGCTATTCTGCTGGGAATTATTCTTAAATACATTAGTCTTTGGACTTTACCATCATAAAACATCTCATATAAATTAACTTAATTATCAATATTAAAGTAGAGTAAATGTGACCCTTCTATCACTTTCTGTCATGTGGACAATGTAAGCCAGGCGTCAGGGTGAGGAAGGAGGGCAGCCTTTGTTGATACTAGACCAGAGGCTCACAGGGAGCAAATTCGGCTCCTGTTAAATTTACTTGGACGTAGTGTTATGGAAACCAAAGGTGTACCATTTTCAACACGCTGTCATCAAATCAAGTTAAGTGTTCTTTCCGAAACCCATTATCTATCATTAGTGGCCATTAATGTCATTGGGTAGGGTTTCCGGTTAGAGCACGATATAGCCTCAAACTAAAGGTAATTAAGCCAGGTCTTTATTGTTCCAAGTACAGTGTTTTCTCTGAAATACTTGTCATATATAGGATTCTGGCTTTACAGCTAGCGCACTTTTGACAGGTCAAGACGAGGAAGCAAGATTTTGTGCACCAGTTACTGGGTGATGGAAGCTACCTCAAAGAGGATAATTTGGTGTCTACACCCTAGTTATACCTGGTGGACTAACCTGCTGTACTATAAGATAAGGAACCTCTTCAATGTATGTAGTCTATTACTGTAGTTTGATTGGCTGCATATATATTCAATTAATATAAACCCCCCCTAATGTGTAGAGGATTGATTTTTGAGATTATGAGATTATTGCAGAAATACAGTCCACTTATCATTATACAAATTGCTATCGAAGTATATAAATTAACGTAAATATAAATTCTATATATATTCATATAAATTAAATAAATATAAATCTCACAGGTCGGTTCCCACAACTACAGCTGGACTTTCCACTGCTCCCATGTTCACTGTGAATTCTCTCCACACTGGTAGGCGCTTGGGGTGGCTCTAGTTGGGACGGTTCACCTTGCGAAGGCTCTTCTTGGGAGGGCTCTCCTTGAGACGGCTCCTCTCCCGTCACCTCTCGAGCTATGAGCTGTGCCATGATCTCTATCCTTCGCTCCGCAACCTTAGTCGTCCTCAACCTGATCCCAAAGTGGTTTGCCACTTGTTGGAGCTGGGCCTTGGTACACTCTTCCAAAATTCTCTCGTCCCTTGTGTCAATAAATTTCTTTACTTTGTCCTCCTCCATCTCGATATCATCGAGCATACACGACAGCACAGACAAGTTAGTAGGTACTAATTTCACCGTTTCAGTCCCTTAGCTGGTTGGACAACAGTACCACTGAATTCACTGGCCACACTGTATTAGTATCCTGTGTTTTGATCTCAGCCTACAGGAGAAACGAGTCTCCCCCTTGAGAGTTATTCAACAAGCCTGACCTAACTAGAAAGTATAGGAAATATAGAGGCGATAACACAGATGTAAAATAGTTTGTTGGATTCAATGAACAATTTAAGATTATGGGCAGTAAATAAGAAAATAAATAAATGACTGGATAGGAGATGTGGATATTTTGCTGGAGGCGTGAGGCTCGCTTCTGGAGGGCTTTGATCTCACTTGAGGCCAGACATCGCAGGGGGAAAGCCACGCTCCGTTTGAGCTCCCGTCAGAAAGGAACCCCTAGTGATATATCTCCAAGAGAAGTGTGCAGACGTGCCAGCTGTGGAATTGAGCTGAGAACGTTGTGGTCTCAAGTCCTGGACAGCGAGGAGAGTTTATTAAGGTGCCCAGAGACATTTTCGTGGGCTGTGTGGAGCGCCCTGATCAGACGCCATAAGAGGGATAGCGCCCTCGACTAGACAATCTGTGGTAAGCACGATTTAAGCCAGTTCATAGTGATTGCTTGTAGTTGGTCGTGTGCCCAGCGACAGTAGCAATGTTTATTTATAAGTTAGACATGTTTTGGTAAGGCAGGAAGCCTAAATGAGAGGACGGAGATGAGAGAGACAGCTGGAGGGACGAGCAGCGCGCCCTCTCCCGTCGACTGCCAGAGCCCAGCTCCTGGTAGCAGAGGACCCCTCCCTGAGTGAGTGAGGACCGCCGGGCGAGGTGGAGCATAGACCCGCCCCAAAACGGGGGAGTCCACTCACACTGTATGTAGAGAGCAGATGGATGTAGGAGGCAAACATGTTGTGTGGTTATTTTTGTTTATGTGTTTTAATGGAAACATTTTTATTGGAGTGTCGATGGGTTGCAGGTTTGTCTTTGGGGAAGAAGTTGCTGAGAACTTCGAAGCCAGCACAGAGGGAGTAGTTGATGTGACTCCAAGGTAGTGGAGCAGAGGACCTCGAGGTGTGAAGAGAAGCAGTGAAGAGGAGTGTCACGTGCTTCTGTAGAGGTGGCGAAGCACCATAGTTGCTCGAGGGAACTTCATGGTGTAGCAGCCAAGAGAGCTGTGGAGGAACCTAGCAGAAGGGTGAAGCACCGTAATTGCTCAAGGAAAACTTAATGGTAGCAGCCTGGAGGAGCTGCAGAGGATCCTGGTAGTTAAGCCCGGAAGAACCTGAAGAGATCAGGGTAGTGAACTTCTAGAGGTGGAAGGAAAGTTCTAAATGATTACTTGTAGAGAGGTAATCGAGTGTTTGGTTGTCATTATCGTGCAAGACGCAGTGAGAGGTAATTGATTGTTTGCATTCTTATGTCAAGGAGTGTTTTATACTGAAGTTTAGAGTTACAATCGTAGGCTGGATTATCTACAGATGTATGTGTTCTAGGACTGATAGGGTGATCGATTGATCATTGTTGTGTATCAAGGAACATTTATACTGATATATGTTATTGCATTCACATGCTGATTTTCCTTGTACACGTTTATATATATATATATATATATATATATATATATATATATATATATATATATATATATATATATATATATATATATATATATATATATATATATATATATATATATATATATATGTATATATATATGTATATATATATATATGTATATATATATATATATATATATATATATATATATATATATATATATATATATATATTCTCTTGTTGATAGTGCAACAGTGTATGTAGACTTGATCTACTTGAGGAGGTTGATAGTATCAGGTGGTGAACCAGGAGATATGATACCACTTGATAAGCTGATGATAGAGTTCTGATGATGTTGGAGTGCAACCTGATTGTAATAGTATAGAGTATAGGATTCATTATTATTATATGTATGTATGTATTGTGTATGTGCTTTGTCTAGTAAATGTATTCCAATTTGCTGGTGTTTGCCCTTGTCCTAGTGAGGCTTCCCAGGAAATAGTAAAGGAAGAGAGAGAGAGAGAGAGAGAGAGAGAGAGAGAGAGAGAGAGAGAGAGAGAGAGAGAGAGAGAGAAAGAACCAAGAACCACCGCTGTGGACAGGGTAGGACGGAAAACTAGTAAGTCAAAGGGGATTGAGGAGATCATATCACATAAGGAGAGAGTGGGGAGTCACAGCGGCTCGAGTGGGTGTGTGCACGTGACAACGAGGTTAAGTGTTGGAGCCGCATCCCCTAAACGTGTGACGTTGAGCCCCTCTCCAAGAGCCAGAAGCGCCAAGGGTGATCTCCTAGTGAGGTATAAGCACTCTACCGAGTTGTGGGTTGGGTTGTCTGTAAAGAAGGATCAACAACACAACGACAACACCACCAAAACACAAAATATAACAAATTGGGGGCCTGTCCGGGAGAGTGAACTGACACACCCACACCCTGTCCAAGAGTGGATTAGTACACCCCTTGTTGAAATAGATAAACTGTGTGACCGCAGGTGTATATTCTCTCTCTTGGGAAGACTCACAGGACAAGATGGATAAGGTGCAAGCATTTGTGGAGTCAGGCAAGCCTGAGGACTTGGAAGGTTGCACGAAGGATCAATTAAAACAAATAGCAGAAAAATGTGGCATTAGGTTGAAAGTATCTAAAGTAGCTGGGATGAAGGATGAGATCCTGAGGCAGTTAAGAGCCAAAAGTGAAGTGGCAGAACAAGGAGCCCAAAAAGGAGCTGAAAGTGGAAAGGAGGATGATGGGCAGGATGAAGTGAGATCCCAGGGATCGAGTAGGAGCAGCAAGAGTAGCCGCAGTAGCAGAAGTAGCCGAAATAGGAGTTTGGAGATATTCCAGTTAGAGCTCCAGATGCAGCGTGAGGACAAGGAGAGACAGTTCCAGCTGGAGAAGATGAAATTGGAACTCCAGATGAAAAATGAAGCCGAGAAGGAAAAAGAGAAAACCAGACTGGAAGTAGAAAAAGAGAAAACCAGACTGGAAGTAGAAAAAGAGAAAACCAGAGTAAGAGAACTGGAGTTGGAACAGGAGAAAGAAAAAGAAAGAGCCCAGGTTGAAAAAGAAAAAGAGAGAACAAAACAAATGCAGAGAGAAGCGAATAGAACCTTGGCTGAACAAAGGATTGAACCTGGGGTTGCCAGAGAGCACCACCAAGGTATCACACTCACCAGATGTTAGGGTTAGGGAGAAGGACATTCCCTTGTTTGTTCCTGAAGAGGCAGAGAGCTTCTTCGAGCACTTTGAAAAGGTGGCCAGTATCAAGGAGTATCCACAGGAGGAATGGGCCCAGCTGGTCCAGTTAAGACTGATCGGTGCAGCCAGGGAGGCATACACCCAATTGTCACTGGAAGAGTGCCAGGATTATGCCACGGTAAAGAGCAGCATATTGCGCTCGTTTCAGTTAACCCCAGAAGCTTATAGGAAGCGCTTCAGAGAGATGGTGAAAGTTGGAGCAAGTACGTTTGCCGAGACGGCAAGGGATCTGGAATGACGATTCCAGAAGTGGGTTGAGGCTGCTGGAGTTGGATCCTACGCTGACCTGAAGCAACTGATGGTCATGGAGAAGTTCTTGGAGATGATGCATCCCGAAACAAAGTTCAAGATCCAAGAAGCAGGGATAAAGGACGTGAAAGATGCCGCAGATAGGGCGGATATGATTACTGAAGCATACAAGAGCTTGAGGGAGAACAGAGTGAGAAGTGAGGCGAGATGCAGCAATTGCAGTCCAGTGGAGTCTGGGGAGGAAGAAATTATGAAAGACCCAGAGGAGTCTGGGGTGAGAAGAATTTTGATAAATGGGCAGATAAACGTGAGTACTCTAAAACTCAGAAGAGTAGGTCGCGCACTTCGTCTGAAAGTGAGGATGGAGGAGCTAAACGAGAAACTAATCGTGATCCAGGAAATCAAGAGTCCAGTAAAGCCCCACAGAGTGCAGGTAATATGGCTGGCTCGAGTAACTCTCATGTGAGTGGACAAAGTCAGAGCCGCTTTGGTACATATAGAAGAGACTTTTCCCAGGTGAGGTGTTACAATTGTAACGGATTGGGTCACGTGATGCGAGACTGTCGGCAGGGCAAGAGAGTTGTGACCCTGGCCATGTGTGACCCCCGAGGTAAATATACTAATGTGTTCCAAGACAAACCACAGAAGGTGAACTTAGTGAACGAGAGGTATAGGCCGTTCATGAGTAAAGGTTGGATCAGTATAGGAGGCCAGCCTGAGGTAGAAGTTGGTATCTTAAGGGATACCGGAGCTAATCAGAGCTTGATTACGAGAAGCCTGATTGGGAACGATCGACGGTTAGCTGGCAGGAGTAAGATGAAAGTATACGGGTTATTGTCTGAGAGTGACATGCCTGTATGTACTGTCCAGCTAAGGTCGGAATATGTGTCGGCAGAGGTGATGTTGGGAGTATGCCCCAACATACCTGTTCCAGGAGTCCAAGTGATCCTGGGGAATGACTTGTGTGGGACAAAGGTGTTGCCAGGAATCATAGCGGAGACTGTGCCAGAGGAGTGCCCAGAAGGCCACGGCACGGGTGGGACACCTGAGAGTGTGAACCTGACTGACATCCGAGGAGATGAGTCAGGAGACCGCCAAGCCATTGAGTACCCTGTCTCGGTAGTGAGGAAGGCAGAGGTGGCCGACAAGGAAGACGCTGGAGAAGATGAGACAGTGTCGATTAAACCGGTGGAAGATATCGATGTAGATATAGCATGGCTGTTTGATGAAGGTCCAGCCCAGGAAAATGAAGTCTCGGTGAGGTCAAAAGTGAAGATGGCCCAGCCGAAGAAGAATCATGTGAAGAGAGCGGACCTGAGTAGAGTCAAGCCCGCTAAAATTAAGAGTCGGAAGGTGAATGGAACTGTGCTGAGCAGAAATGAAGAATGATGTGGACATACTGAGGACGGAAGTGGAGCGCCAAGTGGTCCACGAGCACAGAGGCATATGGATAGTGGTAGAGAGGTCAAAGCATCAATAACATTGCTATTGCCTCTCCTCAACACACACACACACACACACACACACACACACACACACACACACACACACACACACACACACACACACACACACACACACACACACACACACACACACACACATGTTTTCAGGGCATGTTTCGATGTTTCTGGGCTATTTGAAGCTGCCTATAACTCGTCACCAACCATTACCACCAACACCCAACAACCATTACCACAAACACCCAACAACCATTACCACAAACACCCAACAACCAGAGACATCAACAAGCAACCACTACCAACAACCACAAATACCACCAACAACAACCATCAGCCACTACTACCAACAACTAACACCTGCACAAACAACCTCCATCAATCACAACCATCAACAACAACCAAACAACCACAATCAACAACAATCACAACCACCAACAACCACAACCACGAAGAAACACAATTAACAACAATCACTGCCACCAACAACCACAATTACCAACAACAACCAACAACAACAACCTCTACCACCAACAATCACAACCACCATCAATCACTACAACTAATATCCACCAACAACCACTACCACCAGCAAACACTACCACTAACAACCAGTACCACCAACAACCAGTACCACCAAAAATCACTACCACCAACAACCCCTACCATCAACCAACACCCACCACCAACAACCACCACCAACAACCACCAACAACAACCACCACCGCCAACAACCACTACCATCAACCAACAACCACCATCAATCAGTACCACTAACAACCACTACCACTAACAACCAATGAATGGACAAACAACAACTACTACCACAAACATCCAACAGCCACAGACATCAATCAACAAACAATAACAACAATCACAAATACCACCAACAACACCAACCATCAAACACTACTCTCAACAACAACCAAACAACCACAGCCACCAACAACCACAACCATCAACAACCACAACCATCAACAACCACAACCATCAACAACCACAACTATCAACAACCACAACCACCAACAATCACAATTGCCAACAACCACTAACACCAGCAACCACTAACACCAACAACCATCACAAACAACCTTCACCAATCCCTACACCAACAATCACTACCACCAACAACCACTTCCACCAACAACAACGACCACTACCACCAACAACAACCACTACCACCAACAATCATCAACAACAACGACCACTACCAACAACGACCACTACCACCAACAACAACCACTACCACCAACAATCATCAACAACAATGACCACTACCACCAACAATAACCACTACCACCAACAACAACCACTACCACCAACAACTACTACCACCAACAACTACTACCACCAACAATCATCAACAAAAACCACCACTACCAAAAACGACCACTACCACCAACAACCACTACCACCAACGACCACTACCACCAACGACCACTACAACCAACGACCACTAACACCAACAACAACGACTACCAGCAACGACCACTACCACCACCAACAACCACTACCACCACCAACAACCACTACCACCAACGATCACTACCACCAACAACCACTACCACCAACGACCACTACCACCAACGACCACTACCACCAACGACCACTACCACCAACGATCACTACCACCAACGACCACTACCACCAACGACCACTACCACCAACAATCACTACCACCAAAAACCACCACTACCAGCAACGACCACTACCACCAACAACCACTACCACCAACAATCAACAACAACAACCACTATCACCAACGACCACTACCACCAACAACCACTACCAACAACGATCGCTACCACCAACGACCACTACCACGCACGACCACTACCACCAACGACCACTACCACCACAAACAACAACTACCACCAACGACCACTACCACCAACGACCACGACCACCAACGACCACTACCACCAACGACCACTACCACCACCAACAATCACTACCATCAACCAACAACCACCAACAATCATTACCACTAACAACCACTACCACTAACAACCAATGCCTGGACAAACAACAACTACTACCACAAACATCCAACAGCCACAGACATCAATCAACAAACAATAACAACAATCACAAATACAACCAACAACACCAATCATCAAACACTACTCTCAACAACAACCAAACATCCATCAACAACCACAACCACAAACAATCACAATTGCCAACAACCACTAACACCAACAACCATCACCAACAACCTTCACTAATCCCTACACCAACAATCACTACCACCAACAATCACTACCACCAACAACCACTACCACGAACAATGATCAACAACAACGACTACCAACAACAACCACAACCACCAACAATTACTACCACAAACAATCATCAACAACAACGACCACTACCACCAACGACCACTACCACCAACAACAACCACTACCACCAACAATCATCAACAACAACGACCACAACCACCAACAACATCCACTACCACCAACAATCATCAACAACAACGACCACTACCAACAACGACCACTACCACCAACAACAACCACTACCACCAACAATCATCAACAACAATGACCACTACCACCAACAACAACCACTACCACCAACAACAACCACTACCACCAACAACTACTACCACCAACAACTACTACCACCAACAATCATCAACAAAAACCACCACTACCAAAAACGACCACTACCACCAACAACCACTACCACCAACGACCACTACCACCAACGACCACTACAACCAACGACCACTAACACCAACAACAACGACTACCAGCAACGACCACTACCACCACCAACAACCACTACCACCACCAACAACCACTACCACCACCAACAACCACTACCACCAACGATCACTACCACCAACAACCACTACCACCAACGACCACTACCACCAACGACCACTACCACCAACGACCACTACCACCAACGATCACTACCACCAACGACCACTACCACCAACGACCACTACCACCAACAATCACTACCACCAAAAACCACCACTACCAGCAACGACCACTACCACCAACAACCACTACCACCAACAATCAACAACAACAACCACTATCACCAACGACCACTACCACCAACAACCACTACCAACAACGATCGCTACCACCAACGACCACTACCACGCACGACCACTACCACCAACGACCACTACCACCACAAACAACAACTACCACCAACGACCACTACCACCAACGACCACGACCACCAACGACCACTACCACCAACGACCACTACCACCACCAACAATCACTACCATCAACCAACAACCACCAACAATCATTACCACTAACAACCACTACCACTAACAATCAATGCCTGGACAAACAACAACTACTACCACAAACATCCAACAGCCACAGACATCAATCAACAAACAATAACAACAATCACAAATACAACCAACAACACCAATCATCAAACACTACTCTCAACAACAACCAAACATCCATCAACAACCACAACCACAAACAATCACAATTGCCAACAACCACTAACACCAACAACCATCACCAACAACCTTCACTAATCCCTACACCAACAATCACTACCACCAACAATCACTACCACCAACAACCACTACCACGAACAATGATCAACAACAACGACTACCAACAACAACCACAACCACCAACAATTACTACCACAAACAATCATCAACAACAACGACCACTACCACCAACGACCACTACCACCAACAACAACCACTACCACCAACAATCATCAACAACAACGACCACAACCACCAACAACATCCACTACCACCAACAATCATCAACAACAACGACCACTACCAACAACGACCACTACCACCAACAACAACCACTACCACCAACAACTACTACCGCCAACAATCATCAACAACAACGACCACTACCACCAACGACAACTACCACCAACGACTACTACCACCACCAACAACCACTACCACCAACAATCATCAACAACAACGACCACTACCAACAACGACCACTACCACCAACAACAACCACTACCACCAACAATCATCAACAACAACGACCACTACCAAAAACGACCACTACCACCAACAACCACTACCACCAACGACCACTACCACCAACGACCACTACCACCAACAACAACGACTACCAGCAATGACCACTACCACCAACGACCACTACCACCAATGACCACCACTACCAATGACCACTACCACAAACGATCACTACCACCAACAACCACTACTACCAACAACCACTACCACCAATGACCACTACCACAAACGATCACTACCACCAACAACCACTACCACCAACGACCACTACCAAGAACGACCACTACCACCAACGACCACTACCCCCACTACCACCAACGACCACTACCACCAACGACCACTACCACCAACGACCACTACCCCCAACGATCACTACCACCAACGACCACTACCATCAACGACCAATACCACCAACGATCTCTACCACCAACGATCACTACCACCAACGACCACTACCACCAACGACCACTACAACCAACGATCACTACCACCAACAACAACCACTACCACCAACAACTACTACCACCAACAATCATCAACAACAACAACCACTATCACCAACGACCACTACCACCAACGACCACTACCACCAACGACCACTTCCACCAACGACCACTACCACTAACGACCACTACCCCCAACGATCACTACCACCAACAACCACTACCTCCAACGACCACTACCACCAACAACCACTACCACCAACGACCACTACCACCACAAACAAACACTACCACCAACGACCACGACCACCAACGATCACTACCACCAACGACTACTACCACCACCAACAACCACTACCAAGAACGACCACTACCACCACCAACAACCACTACCACCAACGACCACTACCACCAACGACCACTTCCACCGTCACCACCAACAACCACTACAAGCAACGACCACTACCACCACCAACAACCACTACCACCAACAACCACTACCACCAACAACCACTACCACCAACGATCACTACAACCAACGACCACTACCACCAACGACCACTACCACCAACGACCACTACCACCAACAACCACTACCACTAACAACCACTACCACCAACGATCAATACCACCAACAACCACTACCACCAACGACCACGACCACCAACGACCACTACCACCAACGACCACGACCACCAACGACCACTACCACCACTAACGATCACTACCACCACCAACGATCACTACCACCACCAACAACCACTACAAGCAACGACCACTACCACCACCACTAACAACCACTACCTCCAACAACCACTACCACCAACGACCACTACCACCAACAACCACTACCACCAACAACCACTACCACCACCAACAACCACTACCAGCAACGATCACTACCACCACCAACAACCACTACCAGCAACGACTACTACCACCAACAACAACCACTACCACCAACGACCACAACCACCAACGACCACTACCACCAACGACCACTACCACCAACGACCACTACCACCTACAACTACTACCACCAACAACAACCACCAACGACCACTACCACCACAAACAACCACTACCACCACCAACAACCACTCTCCACTACCACTACCAGACATTGTTATCCATTAAGCACAAAGATAATATGAATCTCATCCGAGAAATGCAACATAAAGGAAACGAAGCACACAATCTAGGGCTGTCAATCACTACTGTTAACACCACGATCAATACTAGGCTCACTGTTAATACTAACCAACGACAGCACCACTGATGACACCAGTCAATACTACCACCCTTATTAAACACCACAGTCAATACTAGCAACATTAGATTGTTGTCATTGCAGTGAAACACACACACACACACACACACACACACACACACACACACACACACACACACACACACACACACACACACACACACACACATACACACACACACACACACACACTCACACACACACACACACATACACACACACACACACACACACACACACACACACACACACACACACACACACACACACACACACACAAACACTCCCCCCCCCCACACACACAGCCACACCTAAATCACCACACACAATCATAGTAACGTTACTAATGGTGGTCCAGGATCTCAACACCTTGTGTTCCCAATGATCACAAAGACTCCCTACATCCTGTGGTACCTACAACCCCTGCTACTTTTGTACCCTCTGGATACCCCAGCTCTACAGTATGCTTCCTAAGCCATCTACGCGCGCTCTCTACTACCCCGGGCTCTCTAGTTACTGTGTCTTATCACAGGACGTATCCACATCACGTACAAATCCTAGGAATATTCTACCTTAGTAGATTTCTTCTAAGCTTACTATATATCCCTCATCCTGTCTTCTAATGTTACAAGTACACGGTCGGAGACTGTTTTCAATATTCTAGCCATCTGAAGATGCCTCATCTAAAGATGCCTCAACTACTCAAAACTGTTTTGTGCATTATTGTCTTCGGAATCATTAGCTTCTTCGCCATACGATAAGACAACATCAATTATGGGAGGGTGTTAAAATAGTAAATTTTGAGACACGAACAAACACGGGCAGAAGCCTCCCCACTGACGTATCTTTTAATGGAGCGGATTCGAGGCGTTTCAAGGCATGAAACGCCGCTGCCATCTGCTCCAGGCTGGGTGGATGAAGCCAACAGCTTCTTGGCGTAATTTAGCCTTCGTAGAGACACAACTACAATGAATATGAGGCAATACATTGACCAGCTAAAAGCCCATTTGGTAATTATGGGTGTGAGACCCGACCCACAAAAAACAGGCTTTGTAAGCCTCGGGGTTCATATCATAATGATTTTGATATCTATGGTAACACTTCTTTAATACTACAACAAAAAGGCTCGTGAGAGAAACAGTTGCCTCTTGAAGACTCCAAAAATAGCAGCAAGTCGGGCTAGAATTTCTCGCACTCCAATGGCAGATGAGAAAAATGGGACACCATAAAATAAAAATGACTTGATTGATCGTGGAGGAAGTGAGATTCCTGCCACAAAACAGATTAGGCCAACCGAAAACCTCAATGTCCGCGGCGTGCAAGCCGCCAACCCCCTCCAACCGTCAAGAAACGCCAAACAAGATAAAAATTCTGTGGCTGTTAAGGCCAATAATTCACCTGGCAATGGTTAGGTGACAGTAGAAAACAAACGCCGTAATACCGGTGATGCCCTAAAACCCAAATCGGGATCGACAACACCAACGGAAGAAGGATCAGAGCCCATAAGCTCCGGTAACACTCCCGGAGGAGAACACAAAGCCGAAAACGGTAACCCCGTCAAGACAAACTCGGCCCATGGACGAAGTGAAGATGATAGGAAAATTTCTCGGTTATTATTTATCCCGCCCGACTTCCGGTCGGTTATAATAGGCCCGAAAGGTAAAACCCGTTAAGATATATAAAAGACATTTTAGGTCAAGATAATAATACCGACAAAAGAATAGTGCCTCAGAGACACAATTGTTGAAGGATATAAGACAAATGTTGAAAAGGCCATTAGTAAAATTAATTTAATTATTGAGGACCATAAAAAGCTGTTGGCCCAACGGGAGGAGGAAAAGGCCAAACGGGAGGAGGAAAAGGCCAAACGGGAGGAGGAAAAGGCCAAACGGGAGGAGGAAAAGGCCAAACGGGAGGAGAGAAAGGCCAAACGGGAGGAGGAAAAGGCCAAACGGGAGGAGAGAAAGGCCAAACGGGAGGAGGCAGCTAAAGCCAGAGAGGAAATGGCAGCGAAGGGCATTTAAAAGACCATAGAAGTCGGAGGAAAATACAGGAAAGTGATCCTTGGGCCCAAGGGTGATACAATAAACAAACTCACCGAAAAACACCAAGTCCACATCAACGTTCCTGCACGAGGGGAATAAGGCCCAATTGAAGTTATTGGACTTGAGGAAAATGTACTGTCAGCAATTAATGATATTGAAGAACTCGTGGCGTAACATCAGAAAAAGACCATTTAAAAGACCATAGAAGTCGGAGAGGAACACAGGAAAGTGATCCTTGGCCCCAAGGGTGATACAATAAACAAACTCACCGAAAAACACCACGTAAAAATCACCGTTCCTGGACGAGGGGAATAAGGCCCAATCGAAGTTATGGGACTTGAAGAAAATGTATTGACAGCAATTAATGATATTGAAAAACTCGTTGCGGAACGCCAGAAAAAATTAAAACAATACAAAACAAAATGTAAACAGGAATAAAAACCGACCCATCGTGAAGGGTGACGGTCTCGCTTTATGCAGGCCAAAGTTCAATCCCCGAGCGTCCTAGAGCGCTGGGGAGCACCATTCCTTCCCCCCGTCCCTTGAGGTTACCTTGAGGTGTTTCCGGGGCTTAGCGTCCCCGCGGCCCGGTCGTCGACCAGGCCTCCATCCCTAATCCTGATCGTGATCCCCTCCAAGTACTATAATAGGGACAATATAAGTGCAATGTGTGACTGACGGCTTGGCGCTTTTCCCTGACAAGTCCCCTCCCTGTGATCGTGGGTCTGCGGGTTCACCACCACCCATCGTCTGCGGGTTCACCACCACCCATCGTCTGCGGGTCTGCGGGTTCACCACCACCCATCGTCTGCGGGTTCACCACCACCCATCGTCTGCGGGTTCACCACCACCCATCGTCTGCGGGTTCACCACCACCCATCGTCTGCGGGTTCACCACCACCCATCGTCTGCGGGTCTGCGGGTTCACCACCACCCATCGTCTGCGGGTCTGCGGTTCAGACTACCACTACCACTATTGGTGGTAGTGGTTGTTGGTGGTAGTGGTTGTTGGTGGTAGTGGTCGTTGGTGGTAGTGGTCGTTGGTGGTGGTAGTGGTCGTTGGTCGTAGTGGTTGTTGGTGGTGGTAGTGGTCGTTGGTGGTAGTGGTCGTTGGTGGTAGTGGTTGTTGGTGGTAGTGGTCGTTGGTGATAGTGGTTGTTGGTGGTGGTAGTGGTCGTTGGTGGTAGTGGTCGTTGGTGGTAGTGGTCGTTGGTGGTGGTAGTGGTCGTTGGTGGTAGTGGTCGTTGGTGGTGGTAGTGGTCGTTGGTGGTGGTAGTGGTCGTTGGTGGTAGTGGTCGTTGGTGGTAGTGGTTGTTGGTGGTAGTGGTCGTTGGTGGTAGTGGTCGTTGGTGGTAGTGGTTGTTGGTGGTAGCGGTCGTTGGTGGTAGTGGTCGTTGGTGGTAGTGGTCGTTGGTGGTAGTGGTCGTTGGTGGTGGTAGTGGTCGTTGGTGGTAGTGGTCGTTGGTGGTGGTAGTGGTCGTTGGTGGTGGTAGTGGTCGTTGGTGGTAGTGGTCGTTGGTGGTAGTGGTCGTTGGTGGTGGTAGTGGTCCTTGGTGGTAGTGGTCCTTGGTGGTAGTGGTCTTTGGTGGTAGTGGTCGTTGGTGGTAGTGGTCGTTGGTGGTAGTGGTCGTTGGTGGTAGTGGTTGTTGGTGGTGGTAGTGGTCATTGGTGGCAGTGGTCGTTGGTGGTAGTGGTCGTTGGTGGTGGTAGTGGTCGTTGGTGGTAGTGGTCGTTGGTGGTAGTGGTCGTTGGTGGTAGTGGTCGTTGGTAGTGGTAGTGGTCGTTGGTGGTAGTGGTCGTTGGTGGTAGTGGTCGTTGGTGGTAGTGGTTGTTGTTGATGATTGTTGGTGGTAGTGGTCGTTGGTGGTAGTGGTCGTTGGTGATAGTGGTCGTTGGTGGTGATAGTGGTCGTTGCTGGTAGTGGTTGTTGGTGGTGGTAATGGTCGTTGCTGGTAGTGGTTGTTGGTGGTGGTAGTGGTCGTTGCTGGTAGTGGTTGTTGGTGGTGGTAGTGGTCGTTGGTGGTAGTTGTCGTTGGTGGTAGTGGTCTTTGGTGGTAGTGGTCGTTGGTGGTAGTGGTCGTTGGTGGTGGTAGTGGTCGTTGGTGGTAGTGGTCGTTGGTGGTAGTGGTCGTTGGTGGTAGTGGTTGTTGGTGGTGGTAGTGGTCGTTGGTGGTAGTGGTCGTTGCTGGTAGTGGTTGTTGTTGGTGGTAGTGGTTTTTGGTGGTAGTGGTTGTTGGTGGAAGTGGTCATTGGTGGTAGTGGTCGTTGTTGGTTGTGGTCGTTGTTGTTGATGATTGTTGGTGGTAGTAGTTGGTGGTAGTGGTCGTTGTTGGTAGTGGTTGTTGTTGGTGGTGGTAGTGGTTGTTGGTGGTAGTGGTTGTTGTTGGTGGTAGTGGTCGTTGGTGGTAGTGGTCGTTGGTAGTAGTGGTCGTTGGTGGTGGTAGTGGTCGTTGGTGGTAGTGGTCGTTGGTGGTAGTGGTTGTTGGTGGTGGTAGTGGTCGTTGCTGGTAGTGGTTGTTGCTGGTGGTAGTGGTCGTTGGTGGTAGTGGTTGTTGGCGGTAGTGGTCATTGGTGGTAGTGGTCGTTGTTGGTAGTGGTCGTTGTTGTTGGTGGTAGTAGTCGTTGGTGGTAGTGGTCGTTGTTGGTAGTGGTCGTTGTTGGTAGTGGTCGTTGTTGTTGATGACAGTGGTTGTTGTTGGTGGTAGTGGTCGTTGTTGTTGATGATTGTTGGTGGTAGTGGTTGTTGTTGGTGGTAGTGGTCGTTGGTGGTAGTGGTCGTTGTTGGTAGTGGTCGTTGTTGTTGATGACAGTGGTTGTTGTTGGTGGTAGTGGTCGTTGTTGTTGATGATTGTTGGTGGTAGTGGTTGTTGGTGGTAGTGGTTGTTGTTGGTGGTAGTGGTCGTTGGTGGTAGTGGTCGTTGTTGGTAGTGGTCGTTGTTGTTGATGATTGTTGGTGGTAGTGGTTGTTGGTGGTAGTGGTTGTTGTTGGTGGTAGTGGTCGTTGGTGGTAGTGGTCGTTGTTGGTAGTGGTCGTTGTTGTTGATGATTGTTGGTGGTAGTGGTTGTTGGTGGTAGTGGTTGTTGTTGGTGGTAGTGGTCGTTGGTGGTAGTGGTCGTTGTTGTTGATGATTGTTGGTGGTAGTGGTCGTTATTGTTGATGATTGTTGGTGGTAGTAGTTGTTGGTGGTAGTGGTTGCTGGTGGTAGTGATTTTTGGTGTAGGGATTGGTGAAGGGTGTTGGTGATGGGTGTTGGTGTTAGTGATTGTTGGTGGTAGTGGTCGTTGGTGGTAGTGGTCGTTGTTGTTGATGATTGTTGTTGATGATTGTTGTTGATGATTGTTGGTGGTAGTAGTTGTTGGTGGTAGTGGTCGTTGTTATTGATGATTGTTGGTGGTAGTGGTTGTTGGTGGTAGTGGTTGTTGGTGGTAGTGGTTGTTGGTGGTAGTGGTTGTTGGTGGTAGTGGTTGTTGGTGGTAGTTGGTTGTTGGTGGTAGTGATTGTTGGTGTAGGGATTGGTGAAGGGTGTTAGTGATGGTTGTTGGTGTTAGTGATTGTTGGTGTTAGTGGTTGTTGGTGTTAGTGGTTGTTGGCAATTGTGATTGTTGGTGGATGTGGTTGTTGATGGTTGTGGTTGTTGATGGTTGTGGTTGTTGGTGGCTGTTGTTGTTTGGTTGTTGTTGAGAGTAGTGTTTGATGGTTGGTGTTGTTGGTGGTATTTGTGATTGTTGTTATTGTTTGTTGATTGATGTCTGTGGCTGTTGGATGTTTGTGGTAGTAGTTGTTGTTTGTCCAGGCATTGGTTGTTAGTGGTAGTGGTTGTTAGTGGTAGTGGTTGTTAGTGGTAATGATTCTTGGAGTAATGATTGTTGGTGGTTGTTGGTTTATGGTAGTGGTTGTTGGTAGTGGTTGTAGGTGGTGGTGGTTGTTGTTGGTGGTGGTGGTTGTTGGTGGTGTTTGTTGTTGGTGGTGGTTGTTGTTGTTGGTGGTGGTTGGTGGTGGTTGTTGGTTGATGGTAGTGGTTGTTGGTAGTAGAGGTTTTTGGTGGTACTGGTTGTTGGTGGTACTGGTTGTTAGTGGTAGTGTTTGCTGGTGGTAGTGGTTGTTGGTGGATATTGGTGGTAGTGATTGATGGTGGTTGTGATTGTTGGTGGTAGAGGTTGTTGTTGGTAGTAGTGGTTGTTATTGGTAATTGCGGTTGTTGGTGTCAGTGGTTGTTGTTAATTGTGTTTCTTCGTGGTTGTGGTTGTTGGTGGTTGTGATTGTTGGTGGTTGTGGTTGTTTGGTTGTTGTTGATGGTGGTGATTGATGAAGGTTGTTTGTGCAGGTATTAGTTGTTGGTAGTTGTGGCTGATGGTTGTTGTTGGTGGTATTTGTGGTTGTTGGTAGTGGTTGCTTGTTGATGTCTCTGGTTGTTGGGTGTTTGTGGTAATGGTTGTTGGGTGTTGGTGGTAATGGTTGGTGATGAGTTATAGGCAGCTTCAAATAGCCCAGAAACATCGAAACATGCCCTGAAAACATGTGTGTGTGTGTGTGTGTGTGTGTGTGTGTGTGTGTGTGTGTGTGTGTGTGTGTGTGTGTGTGTGTGTGTGTGTGTGTGTGTGTGTGTGTGTGTGTGTGTGTGTGTGTGTGTGTGTGTGTGTGCGTGTGTGTGTGTGTGTGATCTGAGGAGAGGCAATAGCAATGTTATTGATGCTTTGACCTCTCCACCAACTTGAACATCGGAAGAAGAATTTTCTTTTTTTCTAAAAAATTGAGAATAATTTACAAGATGTCATCATTCGTACCGACGCTAAAACTCCAGACATTGTTATCCATTAAGCACAGAGATAATATGAAACTCATCAGAGAAATGCAACATAAAGGAAACAAAGCATACAATCTAGGGCTGTCAATCACTACTGTTAACACCACGATCAATACTAGGCTCACTGTTAATACTAACCAACGAAAGCACCACTGATGACACCAGTCAATACTACCACCCCTATTAAACACCACAGTCAATACTAGCAACATTAGATTGTTGTCATTGCAGTGAAACACACACAAGGAATCATTCAGAATCTTGTACACCACATATGTAAGACCAATCCTGGAGTATGCGGCCCCAGCATGGAGCCCGTACCTTGTCAAGCACAAGACGAAGCTGGAAAAAGTCCAAAGGTATGCTACTAGACTAGTCCCAGAACTAAGAGGCATGAGTTATGAGGAAAGGCTGCGGGAAATGCACCTTACGACACTGGAAGACAGAGGGGGGACATGATCACAACCTACAAAATCCTCAGGGGAATCGACCGGGTAAACAAGGATGAACTATACAACACTGAAGGGACGCGAAGGGGACACAGGTGGAAACTGGGTACCCAAATGAGCCACAGAGACATTAGAAAGAACTTTTGCAGTGTCAGTATAGTTAGTAAATGGAATGCACTAGGATGTGATGTGGTAGAGGCTGACTCCATACACAGTTTCAAATGTAGATATGATAGAGCCCAGTAGGCTCAGGAATCTGTACACCAGTTGATTGACGGTTGAGAGGCGGGACCAAAGAGCCAAAGCTCAACCCCCGCAAGCACAATTAGGTGAGTACACACACACACACACACTCCCCTCCCCCCCCCCACACACACACACAAACACTCCCCTCCCCCCCCCCCCCACACACACACAAACACTCCCCTCCCCCCCACACACAGCCACACCTAAATCACCACACACAATCATAGTAGCGTTACTACCGCCTCATCATGGGGACTCCATGATGAGGCGGCATACTCTAAGACTGGCCTTACGTAGGCAGTGTAAAGCGCCCTTAATGCCTCCTTACTTAGGTTTCTGAATGATGTTCTAACTTTTGCCAGTGTAGAGAGAGTACGCTGCTGTCGTTATCCTATTTATATGTGCCTCAGGAGATAGATTAGGTGTTACGTCCACCCCCAGGTCTCTTTCGCGCGTCGTCACAGGTAGGCTGTTCCCCTTAATTGTGTACTGTCCCTTTGGTCTCCTATCTCCTAGTCTCATTTCCATAACTTTACATTTGCTCGTGTTGAATTCCAGTAGCCATTTCTCTGACCATCTCTGCAACCTGTTCAGGTCCTATTGGAGGATCCGGCAATCCTCATCTGTCACAACTCTTCTCATCAACTTTGCGTCATCCGCAAACATCGACATGTAGGACTCTACACCTGTAAACATGTCGTTAACATATACTAGAAATAAAATTGGTCCCAGCACCGATCCTTGTGGTACTCCACTTGTTACTGTTCGCCAGTCTGACTTCTCGCCCCTTACCGTAACTCTTTGGCTCCTTCCTGTTAGGAAGTTCCTTATCCATGCTAGGACTTTTCCCCCCAACCCCGCCTGCCTCTCGAGCTTGAACAGCAGTCTCATGTGCGGTACTGTATCAAAGGCTTTTGGCAGTCCAGAAATATGCAGTCTGCCCAACCATCTCTGTCCTGTCTTATCCTTGTTATTTTATCATAGAATTGCAGAAGGTTTGTTAGGCACGATTTCCCTGTCCAGAACCCATGTTGATGTTTGTTCACAAACCTAATGTTCTCCAGGTGTGCAACCAGTCGTAGCCTAATTATTCTTTCCAGTATTTTACAGGGGATTTTTGTCAGTGATACAGGTCTATAGTTAAGTGCCTCCTCCCTATCACCTTTCTTGAAGATCGGCACGACATTTGCCTTCTTCCAGCAACTGGGCAATTCTCCCGACATAAGTGACTCATTAAAGATCATTGCCAGAGGCACGCTGAGGGCCTGCGCTGCTTCTTTTAGTATCCACGGTGATACTTTGTCTGGTCCAACTGCTTTAGTTGCATCTAGAGTTGTCAACTGTTTCATTACCTCCTCTGCTGTCACCTCTATATCTGATAGTCTTTCATCTAGGGTAACCCCTTCCAACAATGGGAGCTGCTCAGGCTCGGTAGTGAACACTCCATGGAAACTGGCATTCAGTGCCTCGCAGATTTCCTTGTCACTTTCAGTATATGCCCCCTCTGTCTTCCTTAGTCTTGTCACTTGGTCGTTCACCGACATTTTTCTTCTTATATGACTGTGTAGTAACTTAGGTTGTTTTTTCGCTTTGATTGGAATATCGTTCTCATAGTCCCTTTCCGATGTTCGTCTTATGTTAATGTAATCGTTCTTGAGAGATATATATACAAGAGTTGTTACATTCTTGTACAGCCACTAGTACGCGTAGCGTTTCGGGCTGGTCCCTGGAATACGATCCCCTGCCGCGAAGAATCGTTTTTTCATCCAAGTACACATTTTACTGTTGCGTTAAACAGAGGCTACAGTTAAGGAATTGCGCCCAGTAAATCCTCCCCGGCCAGGATACGAGAACCCATGACATAGCGCTCGCGGAACGCCAGGTGTGTGTGTGTGTGTGTGTGTTCCTAGCTCTGATGTATCTGATCCTGTTGTCCTCTGTCCTTTGTCTTCTGTACTTCCTCCACTCCCGCCTGCTGGCCATTTTTTCTTCCTAACACTGTCTATTAAACCATGGGTTATTATATTCCTTCTTATTTTTTCCCTTTACTGTTGGTATAAATCTCTCTTCGGCCTCCTGGCATTTCTGTATGACTAGGTCCATCATATCTTGGACTGTTTTTCCTCTAATTTCTTCCTCCCACTGCACTTCACCCAGATAGTCCCTTATCCTCTTATAGTCCCCTTTCCTGTAGTCACCTCTCCTTTCCCAGATCTCTTGTCCCATGGTCATAAGTTTGAATTCCGTCACGTAGTCAAAGACTAGGACACAATGGTCACTGGCCCCTAGAGGTATTTCATGCTCTAAATTCTCGATATTTTCTACGTTCTGGGTGAAAATCAGGTCTAATAGGCTCGGTGCATCTCCTCCTCTTTCCCCTTGTGTCTTCCTTCACAAGTTGTGTTAGGAAATTCCTGTCTATAACATCTACTAATTTTGCTCCCCACGTTTCGTAACCTCCATGGGGATTCCTTGATTCCCAATTTATCTCTCCATGATTTAGTGTGTGTGTGTGTGTGTGTGTGTGTGTGTGTGTGTGTGTGTGTGTGTGTGTGTGTGTGTGTGTGTGTGTGTGTGTGTGTGTGTGTGTGTGTGTGTGTGTGTGTGTGTGTGTGTGTGTGTGTGTGTGTGTGTGTGTGTGTGTGTGTGTGTGTGTGTGAGTGTGTTTGTGTGTGATCTAAGGAGAGGCAATAGCAATGTAATTGATGCTTTGACCTCTCCACCAACTTTAACATCAGAAGAAGAATTAATTTTCTTTTTTTCTAAAAAATTGAGAATAATTTACAAGATGTCATCATTCGTACCGACGCTAAAACTTCGCTCCAGACATTGTTACCCAGGAAGCACAGAGATAATATGAATCTCATCCGAGAAATGCAACATAAAGGAAACGAAGCACACAATCTAGGGCTGTCAATCACTACTGTTAACACCACGATCAATACTAGGCTCACTGTTAATACTAACCAACGAAAGCACCACTGATGACACCAGTCAATACTAGAACCCCTATTAAACACCACAGTCAATATTAGCAACATAAGATTGTTGTTATTGCAGTAAAACACACACACACACACCCACACAAACACCCCCCCCCCCACACACACAGCCACACCTAAATCACCACACACAATCATAGTAGCGTTACTAATGGTGGTCCAGGATCTTAACACCTTGTGTTCCCAATGATCACAAAGGCTCCCTACATCCTATGGTACCTACAACCCCTGCTACTTTTGTACCCTCTGGATACCCTAGCTCTACAGTATGCTTCCTAAGCCATCTATGCGCGCTCTCTACTACCCCGGGCTCTCTAGGTACTGTATCTTACCCCTCCCCTTAAAATAAGAGTCATATCGGAAGAGCAGCACTCAAGAGGGCAACCTATACTCTTGCTCCCTCCGTTCCTGAAGTGTCACTCCTCCAGTTGGTGACGTGGCTCGTACCACCTTGCCAGTCACTTGCCTCATTATATCTCCATCTCGCATAGGACCGGGTGTGATGGGTGTTCCCTGAACACCAACAAGAAATCCTCTCTCCATGGCTACGAGTGTACTCTAACGGCTCGTTACCACTGTAAGATTCAGTGCATGCAGCGCCTCCACCGCGTCGTGCACTCTGAGATAGTCTTGCACTTCCACTGCATCCTACAGGTACTCCATGTTTCCTCTTATGATCTCCTCTTCGCCAATCTTCTCTATTCTCGGTTCCTCTTCTCCCATAGGTGCGTTGCCTCCTCACAGTGGCACTTGTCTCCTGTACTCCATCTAGCAGCTTCCTCTCTTCCACACTAGGCTTTTGCGATGGCTCAATGCCCCTCTGGTTAGGCTGGCGCCTACCCTGGGTGTACCTATTTCCTGCTTTTTTCGTATTGCCTTTCCTATACCATTCGCTCCTTCGTTCCCGACGAACATTTTCACTCCTCCATGCGATTCTCTTCCCTGCAGACGTCTTCTTCGGTTCGTGGTTGGGCTCATCCACCTCCCTGTGGCTCGCCTCATCACGGTGGTTCATCTTGCACCTCCCACTATTCATCTGGCCGGCATAGGGTGCACTGCGTCGTGGCTCCTCCACTCTGCCCCTCACTGCCGTTCGCTCATCCACTGAGCTTACTTTATTCACGTTTCTGTGTGGAGGGAGTGCGGTCTGCAGCCACTTCACCGCCCCAGGCGTTTGTACAGCTGCTCCTCGCCACTCCTCCACACGCATCATCAGGCTTAGTCGGAGGTCCTCGTCGGGGTTTTCCACGACCTGCGACGACCTCTCTGCACTCTCGCCCTCGTTGTCGTCGTCTTTGGCGACGTTTCCCCTGACGAAGTCGGCTTCCTCACTACCATCTGGAACGACCGATACCTCACCTGGCAGGGTTGTACCGCTGCTTGCAACATAGGCACTCCTGACCCAATCGGGTTGTATCCTGCCTCCTCCGAGGTCATTACCCAGCACCATCTGTACATGCTCTAGGGGTAATTTAGGGGCTACAACTACTATAGCATTCTCGACTCCGCAGTCGGCAATCAGCTGTACTTCGTGAAGTGGCAACCTGTATTCCTCCCCCACACTGCGTATCCTCACCACTCCCACAGGTGAATCATTAAATTCCTTGGGGAGAATACTCCTGGTTACCATACTTATGTCAGCACCCGTATCTCGAAGAACGGCCACCTCCACTGGGTCTGACTTTCCAAACTTCACGTTGGCCCCGAAAACGAAGGGATGTTCAGCCAACTTCAATTCCCAACCATTTACGTTGGGTCCACTATAATATGGGGTGTGAACAAACACTCTCTCCTCTTCCAACATTAGTCCCATATTCCTTTGGTGCTCCTCACACTCGCGGGCATAATGTCCCCTCACACCACAGTTAAAGCATCGGCTGGCTCCCCTGGGCGGCCACTCGCCAGTCCCCCTGGCGGTACCACTTGCAGACGTTCGCTGGGTCCTCCTTGGACTCCCTGTCGTCGTGTCCGGGGCTGCAGCACTTGCTCCTGAGCTAGGTCCACTGCTCATAGCTTGGGGCTTCCTCACCGCGTCCCTTGAGCTCTTGAACTGGGTTACTTCATTGGGCACACTACCCTTGGGAGAGTCCCCACCCGTCCTCACTCTTCCTGAACTCCTAAAGTTCCCTCCCGACCTGGGGTAAGGCGAGTGTCTGGGCGGCCCCTCCCTCCTGAGATGTAGTGCCTCCTTCAGCATGTCGGCTCGGTCCGCTGCAGCCTTCAGGTCCTTAATACCTGCTTCTCTCACCCTTACTCGCAACTCAGGATGGAGCACTGACATAAACTTCTCCATCACTATCAGTCGTTTGATCTCATCCGCCGGCTCCGCTTCCTCCGCCTTCAACCAACGTAGGAATTTCCGTTCCATATCCCTGGCGGTCTCGGCATAAGACTTCCCCGACGCTCTTGTACACTCTCTGAACCGCTTCCGGTACATCTCCGGAGTCAGCCGGAATGAGTGGAGCACCGCATTCTTAATTGCGTCATAACTAGTACACTCCTCTAGGTCCAGCATGTTATAGGCTTCCTGGGCCTCGCCGGTCAACCTGCCCTGGACCAGAGCAGCCCAATCATCTTCTGGCCACTCCTTCCGAGTTGCTATTCGTTCAAAGTGTTTGAAGAATGCCTCAGCTTCTTGTGGTTCGAACGTAGGTAAGTCACGTTCCATTACCTTGAGGTCATCCCGCCGTGCAAGTAGTGAGGGCAGACCACACTCAATGCGACGGAATTCGACTTCTTTCTTTGCCTTTATCTCCTCCAGTCGCAGTTGTCTCTCTCCTTCTCGCTGCATTTGCGCTTCTCTTTCCTCTCGCCGCAGCTGGGCTTCCAGTTGCATCTTCATTATTTCCGGTTGCAGGCTCCTCTTACTACTGTCGGAAAATCCGACACCATTTAATAATCAGACAGATAATAATTGCTGCTGTATTACCAACAAGTAACCTATAGAAAACGTAACTTGTAGTGGAATTACCGTCTAAAGAAAACGGGATATCATCACCACATACTATTATAATTCACCAGCTATTCTGCTGGGAATTATTCTTAAATACATTAGTCTTTGGACTTTACCATCATAAAACATCTCATATAAATTAACTTAATTATCAATATTAAAGTAGAGTAAATGTGACCCTTCAATCACTTTCTGTCATGTGGACAATGTAAGCCAGGCGTCAGGGTGAGGAAGGAGGGCAGCCTTTGTTGATACTAGACCAGAGGCTCACAGGGAGCAAATTCGGCTCCTGTTAAATTTACTTGGACGTAGTGTTATGGAAACCAAAGGTGTACCATTTTCAACACGCTGTCATCAAATCAAGTTAAGTGTTCTTTCCGAAACCCATTATCTATCAATAGTGGCCATTAATGTCATTGGGTAGGGTTAGCCGGTTAGAGCACGATATAGCCTCAAACTAAAGGTAATTAAGCCAGGTCTTTATTATTCCAAGTACAGTGTTTTCTCTGAAATACTTGTCATATATAGGATTCTGGCTTTACAGCTAGCGCACTTTTGACAGGTCAAGACGAGGAAGCAAGATTTTGTGCACCAGTTACTGGGTGATGGAAGCTACCTCAAAGAGGATAATTTGGTGTCTACACCCTAGTTATACCTGGTGGACTAACCTGCTGTACTATAAGATAAGGAACCTCTTCAATGTATGTAGTCTATTACTGTAGTTTGATTGGCTGCATATATATTCAATTAATATAAACCCCCCCTAATGTGTAGAGGATCGATTTGTGAGATTATGAGATTATTGTAGAAATACAGTCCACTTATCATTATACAAATTGCTATCGAAGTATATAAATTAACGTAAATATAAATTCTATATATATTCATATAAATTAAATAAATATAAATCTCACAGGTCGGTTCCCACAACTACAGCTGGACTTTCCACTGCTCCCATGTTCACTGTGAATTCTCTCCACACTGGTAGGCGCTTGGGGTGGCTCTAGTCGGGACGGTTCACCTTGCGAAGGCTCTTCTTGGGAGGGCTCTCCTTGAGACGGCTCCTCTCCCGTCACCTCCTCTCGAGCTGTGAGCTGTGCCATGATCTCTATCCTTCGCTCCGCAACCTTAGTCGTCCTCAACCTGATCCCAAAGTGGTTTGCCACTTGTTGGAGCTGGGCCTTGGTACACTCTTCCAAAATTCTCTCGTCCCTTGTGTCAATAAATTTCTTTACTTTGTCCTCCTCCATCTCGATATCATCGAGCATACACGACAGCATAGACAAGTTAGTAGGTACTAATTTCACCGTTTCAGTCCCTTAGCTGGTTGGACAACAGTACCACTGAATTCACTGGCCACACTGTATTAGTATCCTGTGTTATGATCTCAGCCTACAGGAGAAACGAGTCTCCCCCTTGAGAGTTATTCAACAAGCCTGACCTAACTAGAAAGTATAGGAAATATAGAGGCGATAACACAGATGTAAAATAGTTTGTTGGATTCAATGAACAATTTAAGATTATGGGCAGTAAATAAGAAAATAAATAAATGACTGGATAGGAGATGTGGATATTTTGCTGGAGGCGTGAGGCTCGCTTCTGGAGGGCTTTGATCTCACTTGAGGCCAGACATCGCAGGGGGAAAGCCACGCTCCGTTTGAGCTCCCGTCAGAAAGGAACCCCTAGTGATATATCTCCAAGAGAAGTGTGCAGACGTGCCAGCTGTGGAATTGAGCTGAGAACGTTGTGGTCTCAAGTCCTGGACAGCGAGGAGAGTTTATTAAGGTGCCCAGAGACATTTTCGTGGGCTGTGTGGAGCGCCCTGATCAGACGCCATCAGAGGGATAGCGCCCTCGACTAGACAATCTGTGGTAAGCACGATTTAAGCCAGTTCATAGTGATTGCTTGTAGTTGGTCGTGTGCCCAGCGACAGTAGCAATGTTTATTTATAAGTTAGACATGTTTTGGTAAGGCAGGAAGCCTAAATGAGAGGACGGAGATGAGAGAGACAGCTGGAGGGACGAGCAGCGCGCCCTCTCCCGTCGACTGCCAGAGCCCAGCTCCTGGTAGCAGAGGACCCCTCCCTGAGTGAGTGAGGACCGCCGGGCGAGGTGGAGCATGGACCTGCCCCAAAACGGGGGAGTCCACTCACACAGTATGTAGAGAGCAGATGGATGTAGGAAGCAAACATGTTGTGTGGTTATTTTTGTTTATGTGTTTTAATGGAAACATTTTTATTGGAGTGTCGATGGGTTGCAGGTTTGTCTTTGGGGAAGAAGTTGCTGAGAACTTCGAAGCCAGCACAGAGGGAGTAGTTGATGTGACTCCAAGGTAGTGGAGCAGAGGACCTCGAGGTGTGAAGAGAAGCAGTGAAGAGGAGTGTCACGTGCTTCTGTAGAGGTGATGAAGCACCATAGTTGCTCGAGGGAACTTCATGGTGTAGCAGCCAAGAGAGCTGTGGAGGAACCTAGCAGAAGGGTGAAGCACCGTAATTGCTCAAGGAAAACTTAATGGTAGCAGCCTGGAGGAGCTGCAGAGGATCCTGGTAGTTAAGCCCGGAAGAACCTGAAGAGATCAGGGTAGTGAACTTCCAGAGGTGGAAGGAAAGTTCTAAATGATTACTTGTAGAGAGGTAATCGAGTGTTTGGTTGTCATTATCGTGCAAGACGCAGTGAGAGGTAATTGATTGTTTGCATTCTTATGTCAAGGAGTGTTTTATACTGAAGTTTAGAGTTACAATCGTAGGCTGGATTATCTACAGATGTATGTGTTCTAGGACTGATAGGGTGATCGATTGATCATTGTTGTGTATCAAGGAACATTTATACTGATATATGTTATTGCATTCACATGCTGATTTTCCTTGTACACGTTTATAGATATATATATATATATATATATATATATATATATATATATATATATATATATATATATATATATATATATATATATATATATATATATATATATATATATATATTCTCTTGTTGATAGTGCAACAGTGTATGTAGACTTGATCTACTTGAGGAGGTTGATAGTATCAGGTGGTGAACCAGGAGATAGGATACCACTTGATAAGCTGATGATAGAGTTCTGATGATGTTGGAGTGCAACCTGATTGTAATAGTATAGAGTATAGGATTCATTATTATTATATGTATGTATGTATTGTGTATGTGCTTTGTCCAGTAAATGTATTCCAATTTGCTGGTGTTTGCCCTTGTCCTAGTGAGGCTTCCCAGGAAATAGTAAAGGAAGAGAGAGAGAGAAAGAACCAAGAACCACCGCTGTGGACAGGGTAGGACGGAAAACTAGTAAGTCAAAGGGGATTGAGGAGATCATATCACATAAGGAGAGAGTGGGGAGTCACAGCGGCTCGAGTGGGTGTGTGCACGTGACAACGAGGTTAAGTGTTGGAGCCGCATCCCCTAAACGTGTGACGTTGAGCCCCTCTCCAAGAGCCAGAAGCGCCTAGTGTGATCTCCTAGTGAGGTATAAGCACTCTACCGAGTTGTGGGTTGGGTTGTCTGTAAAGAAGGATCAACAACACAACGACAACACCACCAACACACAAAATATAACAAATTGGGGGCCTGTCCGGGAGAGTGAACTGACACACCCACACCCTGTCCAAGAGTGGATTAGTACACCCCTTGTTGAAATAGATAAACTGTGTGACCGCAGGTGTATATTCTCTCTCTTGGGAAGACTCACAGGACAAGATGGATAAGGTGCAAGCATTTGTGGAGTCAGGCAAGCCTGAGAACTTGGAAGGTTGCACGAGGGATCAATTAAAACAAATAGCAGAAAAATGTGGCATTAGGTTAAAAGTATCTAAACCCAGCAAACACAAATCATCTACACAACGTTCGCCTATCTCTTCCCATAGGTGTGGGAATGATTTGCATTGAGAATGGTGCAGGAGAGCCTTTGAGAAACTTTTACTCAAAAAATCCAAACACAAAGGTTTAATTATAAATAGTTTTTCTACAATTATTTTCTTCCAAATGTAAAACAAATAGTTTTTACATGTTTAAATATAAAATTTATGGTGTTTTTTTGTAAAATTCATTAATAAATTGTGAATGATATATATTGGCTGAGTGAAACCTTTAAAATCCATTTAGTTATAATATGAACAGATAAAAGTAGTTTTCCAAATTTTCTAAAAATCGCTCTTTTTAACACAATTTGACTCCTTATGCATTCCACTAAACACTAATATCATGTTTAAATATATAATTTATGTATTATTCCCTAAGATAATTTATATAAATTATAAAAGTTGCTGGAAAGTGGTGAGAAAGAATCTGAACACGTTTTGTTGTCTTATATTGGCGTGTTCTTATTAACTAGAGTGAGTAAGAGTGAGCGAGAGTGGGTAAGAGTGAGTAAGAGTGACTGAAGGTGAGTGAGAGTGCCAGAGAGTGTGTAAGTGTGAGTAAGAGTGAGTATAAGTAAGAGTGACTGAGAGTGAGTAAGAGTGAGAGTAAGGGTGACAGAATGAGTAAGAGTGAGAGTAAAGTGATTGAGAGTTAGAGTGAGAGTAAGAGTGATTGAGAGTTAGTGAGAGTAAGAGTGATTGAGAGTAAGAGTGATTGAGAGTAAGAGTGATTGAGAGTAAGAGTGATTGAGAGTAAGAGTGATTGGGAGTAAGAGTGATTGAGAGTAAGAGTGATTGGGAGTAAGAGTGATTGGGAGTAAGAGTAAGAATGAGAATAAGAGTGATTGAGAGTAAGAGTGATTGGGAGTAAGAGTAAGAATGAGAGTAGGAGTGATTGAGAGTAGGAGTGATTGGGAGTAGGAGTGATTGGGAGTAAGAGTGATTGAGAATAAGAGTAATTGAGAGTAAGAATATGAGAGTAAGAGTGAGAGAGTGAGTATGAATGGGTAAGGGTGACTGAGAGTGAGTAAGAGTGACAGAGTAAGAATGACAGAGTAAGAGTGATAGAGAGTAAGAGTGACAGAGAGGAAGAGTTACAGAGAGTAAGAGTGACAGAGAGTAAGAGTGACAGAGAGTAAGAGTGACAGAGAGTAAGAGTGACAGAGTAAGAGTGAGTATGAGAGTGAGTAAGGATGACTGAGAGAAAGAGTGAGTAATAGTGTGTAAGAGTGATTGAGAGTTAGAGTGAGAGTAAGAGTGATTGAGAGTTAGTGAGAGTAAGAGTGATTGAGAGTAAGAGTGATTGAGAGTAAAAGTGATTGAGAGTAAGAGTGATTGAGAGTAAGAGTGATTGGGAGTAAGAGTGATTGAGAGTAAGAGTGATTGGGAGTAAGAGTGATTGGGAGTAAGAGTGATTGGGAGTAGGAGTAAGAATGAGAATAAGAGTGATTGAGAGTAAGAGTGAGTAAGAGTAAGAATGAGAGTAAGAGTGATTGAGAGTAAGAGTGATTGAGAGTAAGAGTGATTGAGAGTAAGAGTGATTGGGAGTAAGAGTGATTGAGAGTAAGAGTGTTTGGGAGTAAGAGTGATTGGGAGTAGGAGTAAGAATGAGAATAAGAGTGATTGAGAGAAAGAGTGAGTAAGAGTAAGAATGAGAGTAAGAGTGATTGAGAGTAAGAGTGATTGAGAGTAAAAGTGATTGAGAGTAAGAGTGATTGAGAGTAAGAGTGATTGAGAGTAAGAGTGATTGAGAGTAAGAGTGATTGGGAGTAAGAGTGATTGGGAGTAAGAGTGAGAGTAAGAGTAAGAATGAGAATAAGAGTGATTGAGAGTAAGAGTGATTGGGAGTAAGAGTAAGAGTAAGAATGTGAGTAGGAGTGATTGAGAGTAGGAGTGATTGGGAGTAGGAGTGATTGGGAGTAAGAGTGATTGAGAGTAAGAGTAATTGAGAGTAAGAGTATGAGAGTAAGAGTGAGAGAGTGAGTATGAATGGGTAAGGGTGACAGAGTGAGTAAGAATGACAGAGTAAGAGTGACAGAGAGTAAGAGTGACAGAGAGTAAGAGTGACAGAGAGTAAGAGTGAAAGAGTAAGAGTGACAGAGAGTAAGAGTGACAGAGAGTAAGAGTGACAGAGAGTAAGAGTGACAGAGAGTAAGAGTGACAGAGAGTAAGAGTGACAGAGTAAGAGTGACAGAGTAAGAGTGACAGCGAGTAAGAGTGACAGAGAGTAAGAGTGACAGAGAGTAGGAGTGACAGAGAGTAAGAGTGACAGAGTAAGAGTGACAGAGAGTAAGAGTGACAGAGTAAGAGTGACAGAGTAAGAGTGATAGAGAGTAAGAGTGACAGAGAGTAGGAGTGACAGAGACTAAGAGTGACAGAGTAAGAGTGACAGAGTAAGAGTGATAGAGAGTAAGAGTGACAGTGAGTAAGAGTGACAGAGAGTAAGAGTGACAGAGTAAGAGTGACAGAGAGTAAGAGTGACAGAGTGTAAGAGTGACAGAGTAAGAGTGACAGAGTAAGAGTGACAGAGTAAGAGTGACAGAGAGTAAGAGTGACAGAGTAAGAGTGACAGAGTAAGAGTGATAGAGAGTAAGAGTGACAGTGAGTAAGAGTGACAGAGAGTAAGAGTGACAGAGTAAGAGTGACAGAGTGTAAGAGTGACAGAGTAAGAGTGACAGAGTAAGAGTGACAGAGTAAGAGTGACAGAGAGTAAGAGTGACAGAGAGTAAGAGTGACAGAGAGTAAGAGTGACAGAGAGTAAGAGTGACAGAGTAAGAGAGTGAGAGTGATTATGAGAGAGTTAAGAGTGTGAGGTGTGTGAGTGTAGCAGGCCAGGGAGGCAGGATGTGTGGTCACAGGCGAGGCCTAGGCCTCGTGATCTCTAATGTTGGTTTTTATATATATGTTGGATTTTTTGTCCTGTTTCAAATTATAATTATTTAGCAGGAATGTAATAAGATATTGCACAGTATTAATGTGACAATAATATATGCATTATTTCCTTGATAATCAAACTTGTTGTTCAAAGATAATATACAATCTTTGAAGGAAACATTTTGAGAGCGCGAGCTGGCACCACTGTTCTGGTGGTGAGAGAGACATATGGTTAGTTGTACTCAGACCTTCACTGGTGAAGGGTGTGTCCCAGCTGGCCGCCACCAGCCGCCACCCGCCGCCACCCGCCGCCACCCGCCGCCACCCGCCACCACCCGCCACCCACCACCAGCCGCCACCAGCCGCCACCCGCCGCCCACCACCAGCCGCCACCCGCCACCACCGACCACCAGCCGCCACCCACCACCAGCCGCCACCCGCCACCCACCACCCACCACCAGCCGCCACCCGCCGCCACCCACCACCAGCCGCCACCCGCCACCCGCCACCACCCACCACCAGCCGCCACCTGCCACCACCCACCACCGGCCGCCACCCACCACCACCCACCACCAGCCGCCACCCGCCACCACCCACCACCAGCCACCACCCACCACCAGCCGCCACCCGCCACCACCCACCACCAGCCGCCACCCGCCACCACCCACCACCCGCCACCACCCACCACTAGCCGCCACCGCCACTCACCACCCGCCGCCACCCGCCACCACCCACCACCCGCCGCCACCCGCCACCACCCACCACCAGCCGCCACCCGCCACCCGCCACCACCCACCACCAGCCGCCACCGCCACTCACCACCCGTCGCCACCCGCCACCACCCACCACCCGCCGCCACCCGCCACCACCCACCACCAGCCGCCACCCGCCACCACCCGCCACCACCCGCCACCCGCCACCAACCACCGCCACCCACCACCGCCACTCACCACCCGCCGCCACCATCCACCACCAGCCGCCACCCGCCACCAGCCACCGCCACCCACCACCGCCACCCGCCGCCACCACCCACCACCAGCCGACACCCGCCACCACCCACCACCAGCCGCCACCCGCCACCACCCACCACCAGCCGCCACCCGCCACCACCCACCACCAGCCGCCACCCGCCACCAGCCACCGCCACCCACCACCGCCATTCACCACCCGCCGCCACCACCCGCCACCCACCACCAGCCGCCACCCGCCACCACCCACCACCAGCCGCCACCCACCACCCACCACCAGCCGCCACCCGCCACCACCCACCACCAGCCGCCACCCACCACCAGCCGCCACCCGCCACCACCCGCCACCAGCCGCCACCCGCCACAAGCCACCGCCACCCACCACCGCCACTCACCACCCGCCGCCACCACCCACCACCAGCCGCCACCCGCCACCAGCCACCGCCACCCGCCGCCACCACCCACCACCACCACCCACCACCACCAGCCGCCGCCGCCACCACCACCCACCACCACCGCCGCCACCACCCATCACCGCCGCCGCCACCACCACCCACCACCACCGCCGCCGCCACCACCCATCACCGCCGCCGCCACCACCACCTGCCACCAGCCGCCACCACCGCCCGCTATCAGCCGTCACCGCCCGTTGCCACAGTCGCCACCGCAAGCCGCCACCGCCAGCCGCCACCAGCCCCCCCACCGCTGATCGTCACCACCCACCACAGCCGCCGCCGCCCGCCACCGCCCGCCACCACCCACCACCCGCCGCCACCACCCACCACCACCAGCCGCCGCCGCCACCCACCACCCGCCGCCACCACCCACCACCACCACCAGCCGCCGCCGCCACCACCACCCACCACCACCGCCGCCACCACCACCCACCACCACCACCGCCGCCACCACCCACCACCGCCAGCCGCCACTACTCATCACAGACGCCGCCACCCGCCACCGCCCGCAACCACCGCCAGACACAGCCGCCAGTGTCCGCCACCGCCGCCACTGTCCGCCACTGCCGCCACTGTCCGCCACCGCCGTCACTGTCCGCCACCGCCACCACTGTCTGCCACCGCCACCACTGTCCGCCCGCCGCTACCACTGTCCGCCCGCCGCCACCACTGTCCGCCCGCCGCCTCCACTGTCCGCCCGCCGCCTCCACTGTCCGCCCGCCGCCGCCACTGTCCGCCCGCCGCCGCCACTGTTCGCCAGCCGCCGCCACTGTCCGCCCGCCGCCGCCACTGTCCGCCCGCCGCCGCCACTGTCCGCCCGCCGCCGCCACTGTCCGCCCGCCGCCACTGTCCACCACCGCCGCCAAAGCCGCCACTATCCGCCACAGCCGCCACTGTCCGCCCGCCGCCACTGTCCGCCCGCCGCCACTATCCGCCACCGCCGCCACTGTCCGCCCGCCGCCACTGTCCGCCCGCCGCCGCCCTGTCCGCCCGCCGCCACTATCCGCCACCGCCGCCACTGTCCGCCCGCCGCCACTGTCCGCCCGCCGCCACTATCCGCCACCGCCGCCACTGTCCGCCCGACGCCACTGTCCGCCACCGCCGCCACTTTCCGCCCGCCGCCACTGTCCGCCCGCTGCCACTATCCGCCACCGCCACCACTGTCCGCCACCGCCACCACTGTCTGCCACCGCCACCACTGTCCGCCCGCTGCCTCCACTGTCCGCCCGCCGCCACCACCGTCCGCCCGCCGCCACCACTGTCCGCCCGCCGCCGCCACTGTCCGCCCGCCGCCGCCACTGTCCGCCCGCCGCCGCCACTGTCCGCCCGCCGCCACTGTCCACCACCGCCGCCAAAGCCGCCACGGTCCGCCCGCCGCCACTATCCGCCACAGCCGCCACTATCCGCCACCGCCGCCACTGTCCGCCCGCCGCCACTATCCGCCACCGCCGCCACTGTCCGCCCGCCGCCACTATCCGCCACCGCCGCCACTGTCCGCCCGCCGCCGCCACTGTCCGCCCGCCGCCGCCACTGTCCTCCCGCCGCCACTATCCGCCACCGCCGCCACTGTCCGCCACAGCCGCCACTCTCCGCCGTACAGCCTCCCTTCTCTCCGTTAGTAAATAATTTTAATTGTTAGTAAATAATAAAAGAAATATAAATTATTAGATTTTTTTTACCCTTCAATTGGTTTTAATATTAAAATTGAAAATAATAATATAATATAAAATATAATAAAAATAATATAATATAAAATATAATTTAATTTCAAGAAATTTAACTTTACACACAAAGTTGTAAAAAGGGTTCAGATTATTGGCTCAAACCTTTCATAAGAGATTCATATTGGTATATGAATGGATTATGAATGACTCATGTTAGGAGTGTAAAGTTGCCACAACATCTCAAATTAGTGTTAGATACATATGTCTTGGTTATAAGTTTTGGAAACCTATTTAAGTCCACACACAATATCGTATCTGATACGATAAAACAAACGTTTCCAATACTTTCAAATACTTTCCAGATATGTTGTGGCAACCTAAAATTGTTTGCTGGGAAGTAGCTGGGATGAAGGATGAGATCCTGAGGCAGTTAAGAGCCAAAAGTGAAGCGGCAGAACAAGGAGCCCAAAAAGGAGCTGAAAGTGGAAAGGAGGATGATGGGCAGGATGAAGTGAGATCCCAGGGATCGAGTAGGAGCAGCAAGAGTAGCCGCAGTAGCAGAAGTAGCCGAAATAGGAGTTTGGAGATATTCCAGTTAGAGCTCCAGATGAAGCGTGAGGACAAGGAGAGACAGTTCCAGCTGGAGAAGATGAAATTGGAACTCCAAATGAAAAATGAAGCCGAGAAGGAAAAAGAGAAAACCAGACTGGAAGTAGAAAAAGAGAAAACCAGACTGGAAGTAGAAAAAGAGAAAACCAGACTGGAAGTAGAAAAAGAGAAAACCAGAGTAAGAGAACTGGAGTTGGAACAGGAGAAAGAAAAAGAAAAAGCCCAGGTTGAAAAAGAAAAAGAGAGAACAAAACAAATGCAGAGAGAAGCGAATAGAACCTTGGCTGAACAAAGGATTGAACATGGGTTGAAGGAGAGCACAACCAAGGTCTCACACTCACCAGATGTTAGGGTTAGGGAGAAGGACATTCCCTTGTTTGTTCCTGAAGAGGCAGAGAGCTTTTTCGAGCACTTTGAAAAGGTGGCCAGTATCAAGGAGTGGCCACAGGAGGAATGGGCCCAGCTGGTCCAGTTAAGATTGATCGGTGCAGCCAGGGAGGCATACACCCAATTGTCACTGGAAGAGTGCCAGGATTATGCCACGGTAAAGAGCAGCATATTGCGCTCATTTCAGTTAACCTCAGAAGCTTATAGGAAGCGCTTCAGAGAGATGGTGAAAGTTGGAGCAAGTACGTTTGCCGAGACGGCAAGGGATCTGGAATGACGATTCCAGAAGTGGGTTGAGGCTGCTGGAGTTGGATCCTACGCTGACCTGAAGCAACTGATGGTCATGGAGAAGTTCTTGGAGATGATGCATCCCGAAACAAAGTTCAAGATCCAAGAAGCAGGGATAAAGGACGTGAAAGATGCCGCAGATAGGGCGGACATGATTACTGAAGCATACAAGAGCTTGAGGGAGAACAGAGTGAGAAGTGAGGCGAGATGCAGCAATTGCAGTCCAGTGGAGTCTGGGGAGGAAGAAATTATGAAAGACCCAGAGGAGTCTGGGGTGAGAAGAATTTTGATAAATGGGCAGATAAACGTGAGTACTCTAAAACTCAGAAGAGTACGTCGCGCACTTCGTCTGAAAGTGAGGATGGAGGAGCTAAACGAGAAACTAATCGTGATCCAGGAAATCAAGAGTCCAGTAAAGCTCCACAGAGTGCAGGTAATATGGCTGGCTCGAGTAACTCTCATGTGAGTGGACAAAGTCAGAGCCGCTTTGGTACATATAGAAGAGACTTTTCCCAGGTGAGGTGTTACAATTGTAACGGATTGGGTCACGTGATGCGAGACTGTCGGCAGGGCAAGAGAGTTGTGACCCTGGCCATGTGTGACCCCCGAGGTAAATATACTAATGTGTTCCAAGACAAACCACAGAAGGTGAACTTAGTGAACGAGAGGTATAGGCCGTTCATGAGTAAAGGTTGGATCAGTATAGGAGGCCAGCCTGAGGTAGAAGTTGGTATCTTAAGGGATACCGGAGCTAATCAGAGCTTGATTACGAGAAGCCTGATTGGGAACGATCGACGGTTAGCTGGCAGGAGTAAGATGAAAGTATACGGGTTATTGTCTGAGAGTGACATGCCTGTATGTACTGTCCAGCTAAGGTCGGAATATGTGTCGGCAGAGGTGATGTTGGGAGTATGCCCCAACATACCTGTTCCAGGAGTCCAAGTGATCCTGGGGAATGACTTGTGTGGGACAAAGGTGTTGCCAGGAATCATAGCGGAGACTGTGCCAGAGGAGTGCCCAGAAGGCCACGGCACGGGTGGGACACCTGAGAGTGTGAACCTGACTGACATCCGAGGAGATGAGTCAGGAGACCACCAAGCCTTTGAGTACCCTGTCTCGGTAGTGATGAAGGCAGAGGTGGCCGACAAGGAAGACGCTGGAGAAGATGAGACAGTGTCGATTAAACCGGTAGAAGATATCGATGTAGATATAGCATGGCTGTTTGATGAAGGTCCAGCCCAGGAAAATGAAGTCTCGGTGAGGTCAAAAGTGAAGATGGCCCAGCCGAAGAAGAATCATGTGAAGAGAGCGGACCTGAGTAGAGCCCAGACTGCTGAAATTAAGAGTCGGAAGGTGAATGCAACTGTGCTGAGCAGAAATGAAGAAAGATGTGGACATACTGAGGACGGAAGTGGAGCGTCAAGTGGTCCACGAGCACCGAGGCATATGGATAGTGGTGGAGAGGTCAAAGCATCAATAACATTGCTATTGCCTCTCCTCAGATCACACACACACACACACACACACACACACACACACACACACACACACACACACACACACACACACACACACACATGTTTTCAGGGCATGTTTCGATGTTTCTGGGCTATTTGAAGCTGCCTATAACTCGTCACCAACCATTACCACCAACACCCAACAACCATTACCACAAACACCCAACAACCAGAGACATCAACAAGCAACCACTACCAACAACCACAAATACCACCAACAACAACCATCAGCCACTACTACCAACAACTAATACCTGCACAAACAACCTCCGTCAATCACCACCATCAACAACAACCAAACAACCACAACCACCAACAATTACAACCACCAACAACCAGTACTACCAAAAACCACTACCACCAACAACCACTACCATCAACCAACATCCACCACCAACAACCACCACCAACAACCACCACCGCCAACAACCACTACCATCAACCACCAACAATCAGTACCACTAACAACCACTACCACTAACAACCAATGAATGGACAAACATCAACTACTACCACAAACATCCAACAGCCACAGACATCAATCAACAAACAATAACAACAATCACAAATACCACCAACAACACCAACCATCATACACTACTCTCAACAACAACCAAACAACCACAGCCACCAACAACCACAACCATCAACAACCACAACTATCAACAACCACAACCACCAACAATCACAATTGCCAACAACCACTAACACCAACAACCACTAACACCAACAACCATCACCAACAACCTTCACCAATCCCTACACAAACAATCACTACCACCAACAACCACTATCACCAACAACCACTACCACCAACAATGATCAACAACAACGACTACCAACAACAACCAATACCACCAACAACTACCACCAACAATCATCAACAACAACGACCACTACCACCAACAACCACTACCACCAACAATCACCAACAACAACGACCACTACCACCAACAACAACCACTTCCACCAACAACAACCACTACCACCAACAATCATCAACAATAACGACCACTACCACCAACAACAACCACTACCACCAACAATCATCAACAACAACGACCACTACCACCAACAACAACCACTACCACCAACAACTACTACCACCAACAACTACTACCACCAACAATCATCAACAACAACGACCACTACCAAAAACGACCACTACCAAAAACGACCACTACCAAAAACGACCACTACCACCAACAACCACTACCACCAACGACCACTACAACCAACGACCACTACCACCAACAACAACCAATACCAGCAACGACCACTACCACCACCAACAACCACTACCACCAACGATCACTACCACCAACAACCACAACCGCCAACAACTACTACCACCAACAATAATCAACAACAACGACCACTACTACCAACGACCACTACCACCAACAACAACCACTGCCACCAACAATCATCAACAACAACGACCACTACCAAGAACGACCACTACCACCAACAACAACCACTATCACCAACAACTACTACTGCCAACAATCATCAACAACAACGACCACTACCAACAACGACAACTACCACCAACGACCACTACCACCACCAACAACCACTACCACCAACAACCACTACCACCAACAATCATCAACAACAACGACCACTACCAACAACGACCACTACCAACAACGACCACTACCAACAACGACCACTACCAACAACAACAACCACTACCACCAACAACTACTGCCACCAACAATCATCAACAACAACGACCACTACCAAAAACGACCACTACCACCAACAACCACTACTACCAACAACAACCACTACCAGCAACGACCACTACAACCAACGACCACTACCACCACCAACAACCACAACCACCAATGACCACTACCACCAACGATCACTACCACCAACGACCACTACCACCAACGACCACTACCACCAACGATCACTACCACCAACGACCACTACCACCAACGATCACTACCACCAACGACCACTACCACCAACGACCACTACAACCAACGACCACTACCACCAACGATCACTACCACCAACGATCACTACCACCAACGACCACTACCACCAACGACCACTACCACCAACGATCACTACCACCAACGATCACTACCACCAACGACCACTACCACCAACAACAACCACTACCACCAACAACAACCACTACCACCAACAACTACTACCACCATCGACCACTACCACCAACAATTATCAACAACAACAACCACTATCACCAACAACCACTACCACCAACAACCACTACCACCAACGACCACTACCACCAACGACCACTACCACCAACAACAACTACCAGCAACGACCACTACCACCAACGACCACTACCAAAAACGACCACTACCACCAACAACCACTGCAACCAACGACCAATACCACCAACAACAACCACTACCAGCAACGACCACTACCACCACCAACAACCACTACCACCAACGATCACTACCACCAACAACCACAACCACCAACAACTACTACCACCAACAATCATCAACAACAACGACCACTACCACCAATGACCACTACCACCAACAACAACCACTACCACCAACAATCATCAACAACAACGACCACTACCAAGAACGACCACTACCACCAACAACAACCACTATCACCAACAACTACTACCGCCAACAATCATCAACAACAACGACCACTACCAACAACGACAACTACCATCAACGACCACTACCACCACCAACAACCACTACCACCAACATCCACTACCACCAACAATCATCAACAACAACGACCACTACCAACAACGACCACTACCAACAACAACAACCACTACCACCAACAATCATCAACACCAACGACCACTACCAAAAACGACCACTACCACCAACAACCACTACCACCAACAACAACCACTACCAGCAACGACCACTACCACCAACGACCACTACCACCACCAACAACCACTACCACCAATGACCACTACCACCAACGATCACTACCACCAACGACCACTACCACAAACGACCACTACCACCAACGATCACTACCACCAACGACCACTACCACCAACGATCACTACCACCAACGACCACTACCACCAACGACCACTACCACCAACGACCACTACCACCAACGATCACTACCACCAACGACCACTACCACCAACGACCACTACCACCATCGATCACTATCACCAACGATCACTACCACCAACGACCACTACCAACAACGACCACTACCAGCAACAACTACTATCACTAACAATTATCAACAACAACAACCACTATCACCAACAACCACTACCACCAATAACCACTACCACCAACGACCACTACCACCAACGACCACTACCACCAACAACAACTACTATCACTAACAATTATCAACAACAACAACCACTATCACCAACAACCACTACCACCAATAACCACTACCACCAACGACCACTACCACCAACGACCACTACCACCAACAACAACCACTACCAGCAACGACCACTACCACCAACGACCACTACCACCACCAACAACCACTAACGCAAATGACCACTACCACCAACGACCACTACCACCAACGACCACTACCACCAACGACCACTACCAACAACGATCACTACCACCAACGACCACTACCACCAACGATCACTACCACCAACGACCACTACCACCAACGACCACTACCACCACCAACAACCACTACCACCAATGACCACTACCACCAACGATCACTACCACCAACGACCACTACCACCAACGACCACTACCACCAACGATCACTACCACCAACGATCACTACCACCAACGACCACTACCACCAACGACCACTACCACCAACAACAACCACTACCACCAACAACTACTACCACCAACAATTATCAACAACAACAACCACTATCACCAACAACCACTACCACCAACAACCACTACCACCAACGACCACTACCACCAACGATCACTACCACCACCAACAACCACTACCACCAACAACTACTACCACCAACGATCACTACCACCACCAACAACCACTACCACCAACAACTACTACCACCAACAATCATCAACAACAACAACGACTATCACCAACGACCACTACCACCAACAACCACTACCACCAACGATCACTACAACCAACGACCACTACCACCAACGACCTATACCACCAACGACCACTACCACCAACGACCACTACCACCAACAACCACTACCACCAACAACCACTACCACCAACGACCACTACCACCACAAACAACAACTACCACCAACGACCACTACCACCAACGACCACTACCACCAACGACCACGACCACCAACGACCACTACCACCAACGACCACTACCACCACCAACGATCACTACCACCACCAACGATCACTACCACCACCAACAACCACTACAAGCAACGACCACTACCACCACCAACAACCACTACCTCCAACAACCACTACCACCAACGACCACTACCACCAACAACCACTACCACTACCAACAACCACTACCAGCAACGACCACTACCACCACCAACAACCACTACCACCAACGACCACAACCACCAACGACCACTACCACCAACGACCACTACCACCAACAACAACCACTACCAGCAACGACCACTACCACCACCAACAACCACAACCACCAACGACCACTACCACCAACGACCACTACCACCTACAACCACTACCACCAACAACAACCACTACCACCAACGACCACTACCACCACAAACAACCACTACCACCACCAGCAACCACTCTCCACTACCACTACCAGACATTGTTATCCATTAAGCACAGCGATAATATGAAACTCATCACAGAAATGCAACATAAAGGAAACGAAGCACACAATCTAGGGCTGTCAATCACTACTGTTAACACCACGATCAATACTAGGCTCACTGTTAATACTAACCAACGAAAGCACCACTGATGACACCAGTCAATACTACCACCCTTATAAAACACCACAGTCAATACTAGCAACATTAGATTGTTGTCATTGCAGTAAAACACACACACACACACAAACACTCCCTTCCCCCCCCCACACACACAGCCACACCCACGCAAACACTCCCCCCCCCCCACACACACAGCCACACCTAAATCACCACACACAATCATAGTAACGTTACTAGTGGTGGTCCAGGATCTTAACACCTTGTGTTCCCAATGATCACAAAGACTCCCTACATCCTGTGGTACCTACAACCCCTGCTACTTTTGTACCCTCTGGATACCCCAGCTCTACAGTATGCTTCCTAAGCCATCTACGCGCGCTCTCTACTACCCCGGGCTCTCTAGTTACTGTATCTTATCACAGGATGTATCCACATCACGTACAAATCCTAGGAATATTCTACCTTAGTAGATTTCTTCTAAGCTTACTATATATCCCTCATCCTGTCTTCTAATGTTACAAGTACACGGTCGGAGACTGTTTTCAATATTCTAGCCATCTGAAGATGCCTCATCTAAAGATGCCTCAACTACTCAAAACTGTTTTGTGCATTATTGTCTTCGGAATCATTAGCTTCTTCGCCATACGATAAGACAACATCAATTATGGGAGGGTGTTAAAATAGTAAACTTTTGAGACACGAACAAACACGGGCAGAAGCCTCCCCACTGACGTATCTTTTAATGGAGCGGATTCGAGGCGTTTCAAGGCATGAAACGCCGCTGCCATCTGCTCCAGGCTGGGTGGATGAAGCCAACAGCTTCTTGGCGTAATTTAGCCTTCGTAGAGACACAACTACAATGAATATGAGGCAATACATTGACCAGCTAAAAGCCCATTTGGTAATTATGGGTGTGAGACCCGACCCACAAAAAACAGGCTTTGTAAGCCTCGGGGTTCATATCATAATGATTTTGATATCTATGGTAACACTTCTTAATACTACAACAAAAAGGCTCGTGAGAGAAACAGTTGCCTCTTGAAGACTCCAAAAATAGCAGCAAGTCGGGCTAGAATTTCTCGCACTCCAATGGCAGATGAGAAAAATGGGACACCATAAAATAAAAATGACTTGATTGATCGTGGAGGAAGTGAGATTCCTGCCACAAAACAGATTAGGCCAACCGAAAACCTCAATGTCCGCGGCGTGCAAGCCGCCAACCCCCTCCAACCGTCAAAGGACATCAACCCCCTCCAACCGTCAAGAAACGCCAAACAAGATTAAAATTCTGTGTCTGTTAAGGCCAATAATTCACCTGGCAATGGTTAGGTGACAGTAGAAAACAAACGCCGTAATACCGGTGATGCCCTAAAACCCAAAACGGGATCGACAACACCAACGGAAGAAGGATCAGAGCCCATAAGCTCCGGTAACACTCCCGGAGGAGAACACAAAACCGAAAACGGTAACCCCGTCAAGACAAACTCAGGCCCATGGACGAAGTGAAGATGATAGAAAAATTTCTCGGTTATTATTTATCCCGCCCGACTTCCGGTCGGTTATAATAGGCCCGAAAGGTAAAACCCGTTCGGATATATAAAAGACATTTTAGGTCAAGATAATAATACCGACAAAAGAATAGTGCCTCAGAGACACAATTGTTGAAGGATATAAGACAAATGTTGAAAAGGCCATTAGTAAAATTAATTTAATTATTGAGGACCATAAAAAGCTGTTGGCCCAACGGGAGGAGGAAAAGGCCAAACGGGAGGAGGAAAAGGCCAAACGGGAGGAGGAAAAGGCCAAACGGGAGGAGGAAAAGGCCAAACGGGAGGAGAGAAAGGCCAAACGGGAGGAGGAAAAGGCCAAACGGGAGGAGAGAAAGGCCAAACGGGAGGAGGCAGCTAAAGCCAGAGAGGAACTGGCAGCGAAGGGCATTTAAAAGACCATAGAAGTACGGAGAAAAATACAGGAAAGTGAATCCTTGGGCCCAAGGGTGATACAATAAACAAACTCACCGAAAAACACCAAGTCCACATCAACGTTCCTGCACGAGGGGAATAAGGCCCAATTGAAGTTATTGGACTTGAGGAAAATGTACTGTCAGCAATTAATGATATTGAAGAACTCGTGGCGTAACATCAGAAAAAGACCATTTAAAAGACCATAGAAGTCGGAGAGGAACACAGGAAAGTGATCCTTGGCCCCAAGGGTGATACAATAAACAAACTCACCGAAAAACACCACGTAAAAATCACCGTTCCTGGACGAGGGGAACAAGGCCCAATCGAAGTTATTGGACTTGAGTAAAATGTATTGACAGCAATTAATGATATTGAAAAACTCGTTGTGGAACGTCAGAAAAAATTAAAACAATACAAAACAAAATGTAAAAAGGAATAAAAACCGACCCATCGTGAAGGGTGACGGTCTCGCTTTATGCAGGCCAGAGCTCAATCCCCGAGCGTCCTGGAGCGCTGGGGAGCACCATTCCTTCCCCCCGTCCCTTGAGGTTACCTTGAGGTGTTTCCGGGGCTTAGCGTCCCCGCGGCCCGGTCGTCGACCAGGCCTCCATCCCTAATCCTGATCCTGATCCCCTCCAAGTACTATAATAGGGACAATATAAGTACAATGTGTGACTGACGGCTTGGCGCTTTTCCCTGACAAGTCCCCTCCCTGTGATCGTGGGTCTGCGGGTCTGCGGGTTCACCACCACCTCAGGCTAGTAGTTAGGTTATTTATTTATTTATTTAGTTATTATTTATTAATTTTTTATTGATTTAATTTGTATTGAGTTTTAATTTTATTTAATTTTTATTTTATTTTAATTTTATTTATTTATTTAGTTATTTATTATTATTAATTAATTTATTTTTTATGGTGGTAATGGTGGTTGGTGGTAGTGGTTGTTGGTGGTAGTGGTTGTTGGTGGTAGTGGTTGTTGGTGGTAGTGGTCGTTGGTGGTAGTGGTCGTTGGTGGTGGTAGTGGTTGTTGGTGGTGGTAGTGCTTGTTGGTGGTGGTAGTGGTCGTTGGTGGTGGTAGTGGTTGTTGGTGGTGGTAGTGGTCGTTGGTGGTGGTAGTGGTTGTTGGTGGTGGTAGTGGTTGTTGGTGGTGGTAGTGGTCGTTGGTGGTAGTGGTTGTTGGTGGTGGTAGTGGTCGTTGGTGGTAGTGGTTGTTGGTGGTGGTAGTGGTTGTTGGTGGTGGTAGTGGTTGTTGGTGGTGGTAGTGGTTGTTGGTGGTAGTGGTCGTTGGTGGTAGTGGTTGTTGGTGGTGGTAGTGGTTGTTGGTGGTAGTGGTCGTTGGTGGTGGTAGTGGTCGTTGGTGGTAGTAGTGGTTGTTAGTGGTGGTAGTGGTTGTTGGTCGTGGTAGTGGTCGTTGGTGGTAGTGGTTGTTGGTGGTGGTAGTGGTCGTTGGTGTTAGTGGTTGTTGGTGGTGGTAGTGGTCGTTGATGGTAGTGGTCGTTGGTGGTAGTGGTTGTTGGTGGTAGTGGTCGTTGCTGATAGTGGTTGTTGGTGGTGGTAGTGGTCGTTGGTGGTAGTGGTCGTTGGTGGTAGTGGTCGTTGGTGGTGGTAGTGGTCGTTGGTGGTGGTAGTGGTCGTTGGTGGTAGTGGTCGTTGGTGGTAGTGGTCGTTAGTGGTGGTAGTGGTCGTTGGTGGTGGTAGTGGTCGTTGGTGGTGGTAGTGGTCGTTGGTGGTGGTAGTGGTCGTTGGTGGTGGTAGTGGTCGTTGGTGGTAGTGGTCGTTGGTGCTAGTGGTCGTTGGTGGTAGTGGTCGTTGGTGGTGGTAGTGGTCGTTGGTGGTGGCAGTGGTCGTTGGTGGTGGTAGTGGTCGTTGGTGGTAGTAGTGGTCGTTGGTGGTAATGGTCGTTGGAGGTAGTGGTCGTTAGTGGTGGTAGTGGTCGTTAGTGGTGGTAGTGGTCGTTAGTGGTGGTAGTGGTCGTTGGTGGTAGTGGTCGTTGTGGTAGTGGTCGTTGGTGGTAGTGGTCGTTGGTGGTGGTAGTGGTCGTTGGTGGTGGTAGTGGTCGTTGGTGGTAGTGGTCCTTGGTGGTAGTGGTCGTTGGTGGTAGTGGTCGTTGGTGGTAGTGGTCGTTGGTGGTAGTGGTCGTTGGTGGTAGTGGTCGTTGGTGGTTGTGGTCGTTGGTGGTAGTGGTCGTTGGTGGTAGTGGTCGTTGGTGGTGGTAGTTGTCGTTGGTGGTAGTGGTTGTTGTTGGTGGTAGTGGTCGTTGGTGGTAGTGGTCGTTGTTGGTAGTGCTCGTTGTTGTTGATGATTGTTGGTGGTAGTAGTTGTTGGTGGTAGTGGTTGTTGATGGTAGTGGTCGTTGGTGGTAGTGGTCGTTGTTGGTAGTGGTCGTTGTTGTTGATGACAGTGGTTGTTGGTGGTGGTAGTGGTCGTTGTTGGTAGTGGTCGTTGTTGTTGATGATTGTTGGTGGTAGTGGTTGTTGGTGGTAGTGGTTGTTGTTGGTGGTAGTGGTTGTTGGTGGTAGTGGTTGTTGTTGGTGGTAGTGGTCGTTGGTGGTAGTGGTCGTTGGTAGTAGTGGTCGTTGGTGGTGGTAGTGGTCGTTGGTGGTAGTGGTCGTTGGTGGTAGTGGTTGTTGGTAGTGGTAGTGGTCGTTGCTGGTAGTGGTTGTTGTTGGTGGTAGTGGTCGTTGGTGGTAGTGGTCGTTGTTGGTAGTGGTCGTTGGTGGTAGTGGTTGTTGGTGGTAGTGGTTGTTGGTGGTAGTGGTTGTTGGTGGTAGTGGTCGTTGGTGGTAGTGGTTGTTGGTGGTAGTGGTCGTTGTTGGTAGTGGTCGTTGTTGTTGATGATTGTTGGTGGTAGTAGTAGTTGGTGGTAGTGGTCGTTGGTGGTAGTGGTCGTTTTTGTTGATGACAGTGGTTGTTGGTGGTGGTAGTGGTCGTTGTTGGTAGTGGTCGTTGTTGTTGATGACTGTTGGAGGTAGTGGTTATTGGTGGGTTATACGTCGATAAATGCAATAAAAACCGAACTTCTCTCCTTTTCAAAATCTTACTCAGTATTTTAACGAGAAACAAATAGATGATTGAAAATGAAGTATTTAAGGTTATTATCTAATCAATTATGTGTTTGCATAATTTTTATCGTATATATATGAATTAATACCCAAGACTGAAAATTCACAAAAACGTGGAAAAACGGCAAAATATTGCCTAATTCGATGATATTTTGTTTAAATCACATAAAGGAAAAGCGGATGATAAACGTCAAAATATTGCTAAATTCGATGATTTTTCGTACGAAACAAAATGCAAGAAAACTTGCTTAAAATGCAATATTATGCGAAATTCTGAGATTTGAAGGCCAAATCACATATCGTGATACTACATGAAATAGTATCGAAATATTGGTAAAAATGAATATATTTACGTAATATCAAACTACATGAAAAACGTGAAAAAAGTCAATATATAACCATATTTGAGGATTTTAACTTCAAATCACAGAGCGAGGTTTCGTATTATTTAGATCCAAGAAAAGACATATGACAATGTTGTTTCCAATACAAATGATAAAAATCAATGTGTTTTCATTAGTATTAACTAAAATGTTACTGATTTTCCGTTTATATTACCGATGGAAGATGTACACAAAAATCGCTCTATTCCGGCTGAAACGTCGATATATGCAATAAAAACCGAACTTCTCCCCTTTTCAATATCTTACTCAGTATTTTAACGAGAAACAAATAGATGATTGAAAATGAAGTATTTAAGGTTATTATCAAATCAATTATGTGTTTGCATAATTTTTATCGTATATATATGAATTAATACCCATAGACTGTAAATTCACAAAAACGTGGAAAACGGCAAAATATTGCCTAATTCGATGATATTTTGTTTAATTCACATAAAGGAAAAGGGGATGATAAACGTCAAAATATTGCTAAATACGATGATTTTTCGTACGAAACAAAATGCAAGAAAACTTGTTAAAATGCAATATTATGCGAAATTCTGAGATTTGAAGGCCAAATCACATATCGTGATACTACATGAAATAGTATCGAAATATTGGTAAAAATGAATATATTTACGTAATATCAAACTACATGAAAAACGTGAAAAAGTCAATATATAACCATATTTGAGGATTTTAACTTCAAATCAGAGAGCGAGGTTTCGTATTATTTAGATCCAAGAAAAGACATATGACAATGTTGTTTCCAATACAAATGATAAAAATCAATGTGTTTTCATTAGTATTAACTAAAATGTTACTGATTTTCCGTTTATATTACCGATGGAAGATGTACACGAAAATCGCTCTATTCCGGCTGAAAGGTCGATATATGCAATAAAAACAGAACTTCTCCCCTTTTCAATATCTTACTCAGTATTTTAACGAGAAACAAATAGATGATTGAAAATGAAGTATTTAAGGTTATTATCTAATCAATTATGTGTTTGCATCATTTTTATCGTATATATATGAATTAATACCCATAGACTGTAAATTCACAAAAACGTGGAAAACTGCAAAATATTGCCTAATTCGATGATATTTTGTTTAAGTCACATAAAAGAAAAGGTGATGATGAACGGCAAAATATTGCTAAATTCGATGATTTTTCGTACGAAACAAAATGCAAGAAAACTTGCTTAAAATGCAATATTTTGCGAAATTCTGATATTTGACGGCCAAATCACATATCGTGATACTACATGAAATAGTATCGAAATATTGGTAAAAATGAATATATTTACGTAATATCAAACTACATGAAAAACGTGAAAAAAGTCAATATATAACCATATTTGAGGATTTTAACTTCAAATCACAGAGCGAGGTTTCGTATTATTTATATCCAAGAAAAGACATATGACAATGTTGTTTCCAATACAAATGATAAAAATCAATGTGTTTTCATTAGTATTAACTAAAATGTTACTGATTTTCCGTTTATATTACCGATGGAAGATGTACACGAAAATCGCTCTATTCCGGCTGAAACGTCGATATATGCAATAAAAACAGAACTTCTCCCCTTTTCCATATCTTACTCAGTATTTTAACGAGAAACAAATAGATGATTGAAAATGAAGTATTTAAGGTTATTATCTAATCAATTATGTGTTTGCATCATTTTTATCGTATATATATGAATTAATACGCATAGACTGTAAATTCACAAAAACGTGGAAAACGGCAAAATATTGCCTAATTCGATGATATTTTGTTTAAGTCACATAAAGGAAAAGGGGATGATAAACGTCAAAATATTGCTAAATTCGATGATTTTTCGTACGAAACAAAATGCAAGAAAACTTGCTTAAAATGCAATATTTTGCGAAATTCTGATATTTGACGGCCAAATCACATATCGTGATTCTACATGAAATAGAATCGAAATATTGGTTAAAATGAATATATTTACGTAATATCAAACTACATGATTAACGTGAAAAAGTCACTATTTTACCATATTTGAAGATTTTACCTTCAAATCATAGAGCGAGGTTTCGTATTATTTAGATCCAAGAAAAGACATATGACAATGTTGTTTCCAATACAAATGATAAAAATCAATGTGTTTTCATTAGAATTAACTAAAATGTTCCTGATTTTCCGTTTATATTACCGAGGGAAGATGTACACGTAAAACCGCTCTAATCCGGCTGAAACGTCGATATATGCAATAAAAACAGAACTTCTCCCCTTTTCCATATCTTACTCAGTATTTTAACGAGAAACAAACAGATGATTGAAAATGAAGTATTTAAGGTTATTATCTAATCAATTATGTGTTTGCATAATTTTTATCGTATATATATGAATTAATACCCATAGAATGTAAATTCACAAAAACGTGGAAAACGGCAAAATATTTCCTAATTCGATGATATTTTGTTTAATTCACATAAAGGAAAAGGGGATGATAAACGTTAAAATATTGCTAAATTCGATGATTTTTCGTACGAAACAAAATGCAAGAAAACTTGTTAAAATGCAATATTATGCGAAATTCTGAGATTTGAAGGCCAAATCACATATCGTGATACTACATGAAATAGTATCGAAATATTGGTAAAAATGAATATATTTACGTAATATCAAACTACATGAAAAACGTGAAAAAAGTCAATATTTAACCATATTTGAGGATTTTAACTTCAAATCAGAGAGCGAAGTTTCGTATTATTTAGATCCAAGAAAAGACATATGACAATGTTGTTTCCAATACAAATGATAAAAATCAATGTGTTTTCATTAGTATTAACTAAAATGTTACTGATTTTCCGTTTATATTACCGATGGAAGATGTACACGAAAATCGCTCTATTCCGGCTGAAAGGTCGATATATGCAATAAAAACAGAACTTCTCCCCTTTTCAATATCTTACTCAGTATTTTAACGAGAAACAAATAGATGATTGAAAATGAAGTATTTAAGATTATTATCTAATCAATTATGTGTTTGCATCATTTTTATCGTATATATATGAATTAATACGCATAGACTGTAAATTCACAAAAACGTGGAAAACGGCAAAATATTGCCTAATTCGATGATATTTTGTTTAAGTCACATAAAGGAAAAGGGGATGATAAACGTCAAAATATTGCTAAATTCGATGATTTTTCGTACGAAACAAAATGCAAGAAAACTTGCTTAAAATGCAATATTTTGCGAAATTCTGATATTTGACGGCCAAATCACATATCGTGATTCTACATGAAATAGAATCGAAATATTGATTAAAATGAATATATATACGTAATATCAAACTACATGATTAACGTGAAAAAGTCACTATTTTACCATATTTGAAGATTTTACCTTCAAATCATAGAGCGAGGTTTCGTATTATTTAGATCCAAGAAAAGACATATGACAATGTTGTTTCCAATACAAATGATAAAAATCAATGTGTTTTCATTAGAATTAACTAAAATGTTCCTGATTTTCCGTTTATATTACCGAGGGAAGATGTACACGTAAAACCGCTCTAATCCGGCTGAAACGTCGATATATGCAATAAAAACAGAACTTCTCCCCTTTTCCATATCTTACTCAGTATTTTAACGAGAAACAAACAGATGATTGAAAATGAAGTATTTAAGGTTATTATCTAATCAATTATGTGTTTGCATAATTTTTATCGTATATATATGAATTAATACCCATAGAATGTAAATTCACAAAAACGTGGAAAACGGCAAAATATTTCCTAATTCGATGATATTTTGTTTAATTCACATAAAGGAAAAGGGGATGATAAACGTTAAAATATTGCTAAATTCGATGATTTTTCGTACGAAACAAAATGCAAGAAAACTTTTTAAAATGCAATATTATGCGAAATTCTGAGATTTGAAGGCCAAATCACATATCGTGATACTACATAAAATAGTATCGAAATATTGGTAAAAATGAATATATTTACGTAATATCAAACTACATGAAAAACGTGAAAAAAGTCAATATTTAACCATATTTGAGGATTTTAACTTCAAATCAGAGAGCGAAGTTTCGTATTATTTAGATCCAAGAAAAGACATATGACAATGTTGTTTCCAATACAAATGATAAAAATCAATGTGTTTTCATTAGTATTAACTAAAATGTTACTGATTTTCCGTTTATATTACCGATGGAAGATGTACACGAAAATCGCTCTATTCCGGCTGAAAGGTCGATATATGCAATAAAAACAGAACTTCTCCCCTTTTCAATATCTTACTCAGTATTTTAACGAGAAACAAATAGATGATTGAAAATGAAGTATTTAAGATTATTATCTAATCAATTATGTGTTTGCATCATTTTTATCGTATATATATGAATTAATACCCATAGACTGTAAATTCACAAAAACGTGGAAAACGGCAAAATATTGCCTAATTCGATGATATTTTGTTTAAGTCACATAAAGGAAAAGGGGATGATAAACGTCAAAATATTGCTAAATTCGATTATTTTTCGTACGAAACAAAATGCAAGAAAACTTTCTTAAAATGCAATATTTTGCGAAATTCTGATATTTGACGGCCAAATCACATATCGTGATTCTACATGAAGTAGAATCGAAATATTGGTTAAAATGAATATATTTACGTAGTATTAAACTACATGAAAAAGGTGAAAAAAGTCACTATTTAACCATATTTGAGGATTTTAACTTCAAATCATAGAGCGAGGTTTCGTATTATTTAGATTCAAGAAAAGACATATGACAATGTTGTTTCCAATACAAATGATAAAAATCAATGTGTTTTCATTAGTATTAACTAAAATGTTACTGATTTTCCGTTTATATTACCGATGGAAGATGTACACGAAAATCGCTCTATTCCGGCTGAAACGTCGATATATGCAATAAAAACAGAACTTCTCCCCTTTTCCATATCTTACTCAGTATTTTAACGAGAAACAAATAGATGATTGAAAATGAAGTATTTAAGGTTATTATCTAATCAATTATGTGTTTGCATAATTTTTATCGTATATATATGAATTAATACCCATAGACTGTAAATTCAAAAAACGTGGAAAACGGCAAAATATTGCCTAATTCGATGATATTTTGTTTAAGTCACATAAAGGAAAAGGGGATGATAAACGTCAAAATATTGCTAAATTCGATGATTTTTCGTACGAAACAAAATGCAAGAAAACTTGCTTAAAATGCATTATTATGCGAAATTCTAAGATTTGAAGGCCAAATCACATATCGTGATACTACATGAAATAGTATCGAAATATTGGTAAAAATGCATATATTTACGTAATATCAAACTACATGAAAAACGTGAAAAAAGTCAATATTTAACCATATTTGAGGATTTTAACTTCAAATCACAGAGCGAGTTTTCGTATTATTTAGATCCAAGAAAAGACATATGACAATGTTGTTTCCAACACAAATGATAAAAATCAATGTGTTTTCATTAGTATTAACTAAAATGTTACTGATTTTCCGTTTATATTACCGATGGAAGATGTACACGAAAATCGCTCTATTCCAGCTGAAAGGTCGATATATGCAATAAAAACAGAACTTCTCCCCTTTTCAATATCTTACTCAGTATTTTAACGAGAAACAAATAGATGATTGAAAATGAAGTATTTAAGATTATTATCTAATCAATTATGTGTTTGCATCATTTTTATCGTATATATATGAATTAATACCCATAGACTGTAAATTCACAAAAACGTGGAACACGGCAAAATATTGCTTAATTCGATGATATTTTGTTTAAGTCACATAAAGGAAAACGGGATGATAAACGTCAAAATATTGTTAAATTCGATGATTTTTCGTACGAAACAAAATGCAAGAAAACTTGCTTAAAATGCAATATTTTGCGAAATTCTGATATTTGACGGCCAAATCACATATCGTGATTCTACATGAAATAGAATCGAAATATTGGCTAAAATGAATATATTTACGTAGTATTAAACTACATGAAAAAGGTGAAAAAAGTCACTATTTAACCATATTTGAGGATTTTAACTTCAAATCATAGAGCGAGGTTTCGTATTATTTAGATTCAAGAAAAGACATGACAATGTTGTTTCCAATACAAATGATAAAAATCAATGTGTTTTCATTAGAATTAACTAAAATGTTCCTGATTTTCTGTTTATATTACCGAGGGAAGATGTACACGTAAAACCGCTCTAATCCGGCTGAAACGTCGATATATGCAATAAAAACCGAACTTCTCCCCTTTTCAATATCTTACTCAGTATTTTAACGAGAAACAAATAGATGATTGAAAATGAAGTATTTAAGGTTATTATCTAATCAATTATGTGTTTGCATCATTTTTATCGTATATATATGAATTAATACCCATAGACTGTAAATTCACAAAAACGTGGAAAACGGCAAAATATTGCCTAATTCGATGATATTTTGTTTAAGTCACATAAAGGAAAAGGGGATGATGAACGTCAAAATATTGCTAAATTCGATGATTTTTCGTACGAAACAAAATGCAAGAAAACTTGCTTAAAATGCAATATTTTGCGAAATTCTGATATTTGACGGCCAAATCACATATCGTGATACTACATGAAATAGTATCGAAATATTGGTAAAAATAAATATATTTACGTAATATCAAACTACATGAAAAACGTGAAAAAAGTCAATATATAACCATATTTGAGGATTTTAACTTCAAATCACAGAGCGAGGTTTCGTATTATTTATATCCAAGAAAAGACATATGACAATGTTGTTTCCAATACAAATGATAAAAATCAATGTGTTTTCATTAGTATTAACTAAAGTGTTACTGATTTTCCGTTTATATTACCGATGGAAGATGTAGTCGAAAATCGCTCTATTCCGGCTGAAACGTCGATATATGCAATAAAAACAGAACTTCTCCCCTTTTCCATATCTTACTCAGTATTTTAACGAGAAACAAATAGATGATTGAAAATGAAGTATTTAAGGTTATTATCTAATCAATTATGTGTTTGCATAATTTTTATCGTATATATATGAATAAATACCCATAGACTGTAAATTCAAAAAACGTGGAAAACGGCAAAATATTGCCTAATTCGATGATATTTTGTTTAAGTCACATAAAGGAAAAGGGGATGATAAACGTCAAAATATTGCTAAATTCGATGATTTTTCGTACGAAACAAAATGCAAGAAAACTTGCTTAAAATGCATTATTATGCGAAATTCTAAGATTTGAAGGCCAAATCACATATCGTGATACTACATGAAATAGTATCGAAATATTGGTAAAAATGCATATATTTACGTAATATCAAACTACCTGAAAAACGTGAAAAAAGTCAATATTTAACCATATTTGAGGATTTTAACTTCAAATCACAGAGCGAGGTTTCGTATTATTTAGATCCAAGAAAAGACATATGACAATGTTGTTTCCAATACAAATGATAAAAATCAATGTGTTTTCATTAGTATTAACTAAAATGTTGCTGATTTTCCGTTTATATTACCGATGGAAGATGTACACGAAAATTGCTCTATTCCGGCTGAAACGTCGATATATGCAATAAAAACAGAACTTCTCCCCTTTTCAATATCTTACTCAGTATTTTAACGAGAAACAAATAGATGATTGAAATTGAAGTATTTAAGGTATAAGTATCTAATCAATTATGTGTTTGCATAATTTTTATCGTATATATATGAATTAATACCCATAGACTGTAAATTCACAAAAACGTGGAAAACGGCAAAAAAATCCCTAATTCGATGATATTTTGTTTAAGTCACATAAAGGAAAAGGGGATGATAAACGTCAAAATATTGCTAAATTCGATGATTTTTCGTACGAAACAAAATGCAAGAAAACTTGCTTAAAATGCAATATTATGCGAAATTCTAAGATTTGAAGGCCAAATCACATATCGTGATACTACGTGAAATAGTATCGAAATATTGGTAAAAATGAATATATTTACGTAATATCAAACTACATGAAAAACGTGAAAAAAGTCAATACTTAACCATATTTGAGGATTTTAACTTCAAATCACAGAGCGAGGTTTCGTATTATTTAGATCCAAGAAAACACATGACAATGTTGTTTCCAATACAAATGATAAAAATCAATGTGTTATCATTAGTGTTAACTAAAATGTTCCTGATTTTCCGTTTATATTACCGAGGGAAGATGTACACGTAAAACCGCTCTAATCCGGCTGAAACGTCGATATACGTAATAAAAACAGAACTTCTCCCCTTTTCAATATCTTACTCAGTATTTTAACGAGAAACAAATAGATGATTGAAAATGAAGTATTTAAGGTTATTATCTAATCAATTATGTGTTTGAATAATTTTTATCGTATATATATGAATTAATACCCATAGACTGTAAATTCACAAAAACGTGGAAAACGGCAAAATATTGCCTAATTCGATGATATTTTGTTTAAGTCACATAAAGGAAAAGGGGATGATAAACGTCAAAATATTGCTAAATTCGATGATTTTTCGTACGAAACAAAATGCAAGAAAACTTGCTAAAAATGCATTATTATGCGAAATTCTAAGATTTGAAGGCCTAATCACATATCGTGATACTACATGAAATAGTATCGAAATATTGGTAGAAATGAATATATTTACGTAATATCAAACTACATGAAAAACGTGAAAAAAGTCAATATTTAACCATATTTGAGGATTTTAACTTCAAATCAGAGAGCGAGGTCTCGTATTATTTAGATCCAAGAAAAGACATATGACAATGTTGTTTCCAATACAAATGATAAAAATCAATGTGTTTTCATTAGTATTAACTAAAATGTTACTGATTTTCCGTTTATATTACCGATGGAAGATGTACACGAAAATCGCTCTATTCCGGCTGAAACGTCGATATACGCAATAAAAACAGAACTTCTCCCCTTTTCAATATCTTACTCAGTATTTTAACGAGAAACAAATAGATGATTGAAAATGAAGTATTTAAGGTTATTATCTAATCAATTATGTGTTTGCATCATTTTTATCGTATATATATGAATTAATATCCATAGACTGTAAATTCACAAAAACGTGGAAAACGGCAAAATATTGCCTAATTCGATGATATTTTGTTTAAGTCACATAAAGAAAAAGGGGATGATAAACGTCAAAATATTGCTAAATTCGATTATTTTTCGTACGAAACAAAATGCAAGAAAACTTTCTTAAAATGCAATATTTTGCGAAATTCTGATATTTGACGGCCAAATCACATATCGTGATTCTACATGAAATAGAATCGAAATATTGGTTAAAATGAATATATTTACGTAGTATTAAACTACATGAAAAACGTGAAAAAAGTCAATATATAACCATATTTGAGGATTTTAACTTCAAATCACAGAGCGAGGTTTCGTATTATTTAGATCCAAGAAAAGACATATAACAATGTTGTTTCCAATACAAATGATAAAAATCAATGTGTTTTCATTAGTATTAACTAAAATGTTACTGATTTTCCGTTTATATTACCGATGGAAGATGTACACGAAAATCGCTCTATTCCGGCTGAAACGTCGATATATGCAATAAAAACCGAACTTCTCCCCTTTTCAATATCTTACTCAGTATTTTAACGAGAAACAAATAGATGATTGAAAATGAAGTATTTAAGGTTATTATCTAATCAATTATGTGTTTGCATCATTTTTATCGTATATATATGAATTAATACCCATAGACTGAAAATTCACAAAAACGTGGAAAACGGCAAAATATTGCCTAATTCGATGATATTTTGTTTAAGTCACATAAAGGAAAAGGGGATGATGAACGTCAAAATATTGCTAAATTCGATGATTTTTCGTACGAAACAAAATGCAAGAAAACTTGCTTAAAATGCAATATTTTGCGAAATTCTGATATTTGACGGCCAAATCACATATCGTGATACTACATGAAATAGTATCGAAATATTGGTAAAAATGAATATATTTACGTAATATCAAACTACATGAAAAACGTGAAAAAAGTCACTATTTAACCATATTTGAGGATTTTAACTTCAAATCACAGAGCGAGGTTTCGTATTATTTAGATCCAAGAAAAGACATATGACAATGTTGTTTCCAATACAAATGATAAAAATCAATGTGTTTTCATTAGTATTAACTAAAATGTTGCTGATTTTCCGTTTATATTACCGATGGAAGATGTACACGAAAATTGCTCTATTCCGGCTGAAACGTCGATATATGCAATAAAAACAGAACTTCTCCCCTTTTCAATATCTTACTCAGTATTTTAACGAGAAACAAATAGATGATTGAAATTGAAGTATTTAAGGTATAAGTATCTAATCAATTATGTGTTTGCATAATTTTTATCGTATATATATGAATTAATACCCATAGACTGTAAATTCACAAAAGCGTGGAAAACGGCAAAAAAAATCCCTAATTCGATGATATTTTGTTTAAGTCACATAAAGGAAAAGGGGATGATAAACGTCAAAATATTGCTAAATTCGATGATTTTTCGTACGAAACAAAATGCAAGAAAACTTGCTTAAAATGCAATATTATGCGAAATTCTAAGATTTGAAGGCCAAATCACATATCGTGATACTACATGAAATAGTATCGAAATATTGGTAAAAATGAATATATTTACGTAATATCAAACTACATGAAAAACGTGAAAAAAGTCAATACTTAACCATATTTGAGGATTTTAACTTCAAATCACAGAGCGAGGTTTCGTATTATTTAGATCCAAGAAAACACATGACAATGTTGTTTCCAATACAAATGATAAAAATCAATGTGTTTTCATTAGTGTTAACTAAAATGTTCCTGATTTTCCGTTTATATTACCGAGGGAAGATGTACACGTAAAACCGCTCTAATCCGGCTGAAACGTCGATATACGTAATAAAAACAGAACTTCTCCCCTTTTCAATATCTTACTCAGTATTTTAACGAGAAACAAATAGATGATTGAAAATGAAGTATTTAAGGTTATTATCTAATCAATTATGTGTTTGAATAATTTTTATCGTATATATATGAATTAATACCCATAGACTGTAAATTCACAAAAACGTGGAAAACGGCAAAATATTGCCTAATTCGATGATATTTTGTTTAAGTCACATAAAGGAAAAGGGGATGATAAACGTCAAAATATTGCTAAATTCGATGATTTTTCGTACGAAACAAAATGCAAGAAAACTTGCTAAAAATGCAATATTATGCCAAATTCTAAGATTTGAAGGCCTAATCACATATCGTGATACTACATGAAATAGTATCGAAATATTGGTAGAAATGAATATATTTACGTAATATCAAACTACATGAAAAACGTGAAAAAAGTCAATATTTAACCATATTTGAGGATTTTAACTTCAAATCAGAGAGCGAGGTTTCGTATTATTTAGATCCAAGAAAAGACATATGACAATGTTGTTTCCAATACAAATGATAAAAATCAATGTGTTTTCATTAGTATTAACTAAAATGTTACTGATTTTCCGTTTATATTACCGATGGAAGATGTACACGAAAATCGCTCTATTCCGGCTGAAACGTCGATATATGCAATAAAAACAGAACTTCTCCCCTTTTCAATATCTTACTCAATATTTTAACGAGAAACAAATAGATGATTGAAAATGAAGTATTTAAGGTTATTATCTAATCAATTATGTGTTTGCATCATTTTTATCGTATATATATGAATTAATATCCATAGACTGTAAATTCACAAAAACGTGGAAAACGGCAAAATATTGCCTAATTCGATGATATTTTGTTTAAGTCACATAAAGAAAAAGGGGATGATAAACGTCAAAATATTGCTAAATTCGATTATTTTTCGTACGAAACAAAATGCAAGAAAACTTTCTTAAAATGCAATATTTTGCGAAATTCTGATATTTGACGGCCAAATCACATATCGTGATTCTACATGAAATAGAATCGAAATATTGGTTAAAATGAATATATTTACGTAGTATTAAACTACATGAAAAACGTGAAAAAAGTCAATATATAACCATATTTGAGGATTTTAACTTCAAATCACAGAGCGAGGTTTCGTATTATTTAGATCCAAGAAAAGACATATAACAATGTTGTTTCCAATACAAATGATAAAAATCAATGTGTTTTCATTAGTATTAACTAAAATGTTACTGATTTTCCGTTTATATTACCGATGGAAGATGTACACGAAAATCGCTCTATTCCGGCTGAAACGTCGATATATGCAATAAAAACCGAACTTCTCCCCTTTTCAATATCTTACTCAGTATTTTAACGAGAAACAAATAGATGATTGAAAATGAAGTATTTAAGGTTATTATCTAATCAATTATGTGTTTGCATCATTTTTATCGTATATATATGAATTAATACCCATAGACTGTAAATTCACAAAAACGTGGAAAACGGCAAAATATTGCCTAATTCGATGATATTTTGTTTAAGTCACATAAAGGAAAAGGGGATGATGAACGTCAAAATATTGCTAAATTCGATGATTTTTCGTACGAAACAAAATGCAAGAAAACTTGCTTAAAATGCAATATTTTGCGAAATTCTGATATTTGACGGCCAAATCACATATCGTGATACTACATGAAATAGTATCGAAATATTGGTAAAAATGAATATATTTACGTAATATCAAACTACATGAAAAACGTGAAAAAAGTCAATATATAACCATATTTGAGGATTTTAACTTCAAATCACAGAGCGAGGTTTCGTATTATTTATATCCAAGAAAAGACTTATGACAATGTTGTTTCCAATACAAATGATAAAAATCAATGTGTTTTCATTAGTATTAACTAAAATGTTACTGATTTTCCGTTTATATTACCGATGGAAGATGTACACGAAAATCGCTCTATTCCGGCTGAAACGTCGATATATGCAATAAAAACAGAACTTCTCCCCTTTTCCATATCTTACTCAGTATTTTAACGAGAAACAAATAGATGATTGAAAATGAAGTATTTAAGGTTATTATCTAATCAATTATGTGTTTGCATCATTTTTATCGTATATATATGAATTAATACCCATAGACTGTAAATTCACAAAAACGTGGAAAACGGCAAAATATTGCCTAATTCGATGATATTTTGTTTAATTCACATAGAGGAAAAGGGGATGATAAACGTCAAAATATTGCTAAATTCGATGATTTTTCGTACGAAACAAAATGCAAGAAAACTTGCTTAAAATGCAATATTAAGCGAAATTCTGAGATTTGAAGGCCAAATCACATATCGTGATACTACATGAAATAGTATCGAAATATTGGTAAAAATGAATATATTTACGTAATATCAAACTACATGAAAATCGTGAAAAAAGTCCATATATAACCATATATGAGGATTTTAACTTCAAATCACAGAGCGAGGTTTCGTATTATTTAGATCCAAGAAAAGACATATGACAATGTTGTTTCCAATACAAATGATAAAAATCAATGTGTTTTCATTAGAATTAACTAAAATGTTCCTGATTTTCCGTTTATATTACCGATGGAAGATGTACACGAAAATCGCTCTATTCCGGCTGAAACGTCGATATACGCAATAAAAACAGAACTTCTCCCCTTTTCAATATCTTACTCAGTATTTTAACGAGAAACAAATAGATGATTGAAAATGAAGTATTTAAGGTTATTATCTAATCAATTATGTGTTTGCATCATTTTTATCGTATATATATGAATTAATACCCATAGACTGTAAATTCACAAAAACGTGGAAAACGGCAAAATATTGCCTAATTCGATGATATTTTGTTTAATTCACATAGAGGAAAAGGGGATGATAAACGTCAAAATATTGCTAAATTCGATGATTTTTCGTACGAAACAAAATGCAAGAAAACTTGCTTAAAATGCAATATTAAGCGAAATTCTGAGATTTGAAGGCCAAATCACATATCGTGATACTACATGAAATAGTATCGAAATATTGGTAAAAATGAATATATTTACGTAATATCAAACTACATGATTAACGTGAAAAAGTCACTATTTTACCATATTTGAAGATTTTACCTTCAAATCATAGAGCGAGGTTTCGTATTATTTAGATCCAAGAAAAGACATATGACAATGTTGTTTCCAATACAAATGATAAAAATCAATGTGTTTTCATTAGAATTGTCTAAAATGTTCCTGATTTTCCGTTTATATTTCCGAGGGAAGATGTACACGTAAAACCGCTCTAATCCAATTGAAACGTCGATATATGCAATAAAAACCGAACATCTCCCCTTTTCAATATCTTACTCAGTATTTTAACGAGAAACAAATAGATGGTTGAAAATGAAGTATTTAAGGTTATTATCTAATCAATTATGTGTTTGCATAATTTTTATCGTATATATATGAATTAATACCCATAGACTGTAAATTCACAAAAACGTGGAAAACGGCAAAATATTGCCTAATTCGATGATATTTTATTTAATTCACATAGAGGAAAAGGGGATGATAAACGTCAAAATATTGCTAAATTCGATGATTTTTCGTACGAAACAAAATGCAAGAAAACTTGCTTAAATGCAATATTATGCGAAATTCTGAGATTTGAAGGCCAAATCACATATCGTGATACTACATGAAATAGTATCGAAATATTGGTAAAAATGAATATATTTACGTAATATCAAACTACATGAAAACGTGAAAAAAGTCAATACTTAACCATATTTGAGGATTTTAACTTCAAATCACAGAGCGAGGTTTCGTATTATTTAGATCCAAGAAAACACATGACAATGTTGTTTCCAATACAAATGATAAAAATCAATGTGTTTTCATTAGTGTTAACTAAAATGTTACTGATTTTCCGTTTATATTACCGATGGAAGATGTACACGAAAATCACTCTATTCCGGCTGAAACGTCGATATATGCAATAAAAACCGAACTTCTCCCCTTTTCAATATCTTACTCAGTATTTTAACGAGAAACAAATAGATGGTTGAAATGAAGTATTTAAGGTTATTATCTAATCAATTATGTGTTTGCATAATTTTTATCGTATATATATGAATTAATACCCATAGACTGTAAATTCACAAAAACGTGGAAAACGGCAAAATATTGCCTAATTCGATGATATTTTGTTTAATTCACATAGAGGAAAAGGGGATGATAAACGTCAAAATATTGCTAAATTCGATGATTTTTCGTACGAAACAAAATGCAAGAAAACTTGCTTAAAATGCAATATTATGCGAAATTCTGAGATTTGAAGGCCAAATCACATATCGTGATACTACATGAAATAGTATCGAAATATTGGTAAAAATGAATATATTTACGTAATATCAAACTACATGAAAAACGTGAAAAAAGTCAATATATAACCATATATGAGGATTTTAACTTCAAATCACAGAGCGAGGTTTCGTATTATTTAGATCCAAGAAAAGACATATGACAATGTTGTTTCCAATACAAATGATAAAAATCAATGTGTTTTCATTAGAATTAATTAAAATGTTCCTGATTTTCCGTTTATATTACCGATGGAAGATGTACACGAAAATCGCTCTATTCCGGCTGAAACGTCGATATACGCAATAAAAACAGAACTTCTCCCCTTTTCAATATCTTACTCAGTATTTTAACGAGAAACAAATAGATGATTGAAAATGAAGTATTTAAGGTTATTATCTAATCAATTATGTGTTTGCATCATTTTTATCGTATATATATAAATTAATATCCATAGACTGTAAATTCACAAAAACGTGGAAAACGGCAAAATATTGCCTAATTCGATGATATTTTGTTTAAGTCACATAAAGGAAAAGGGGATGATAAACGTCAAAATATTGCTAAATTCGATGATTTTTCGTACGAAACAAAATGCAAGAAAACTTGCTTAAAATGCAATATTTTGCGAAATTCTGATATTTGACGGCCAAATCACATATCGTGATTCTACATGAAATAGAATCGAAATATTGGTTAAAATGAATATATTTACGTAGTATTAAACTACATGAAAAACGTGAAAAAAGTCAATATATAACCATATTTGAGGATTTTAACTTCAAATCACAGAGCGAGGTTTCGTATTATTTAGATCCAAGAAAAGACATATGACAATGTTGTTTCCAATACAAATGACAAAAATCAATGTGTTTTCATTAGTATTAACTAAAATGTTACTGATTTTCCGTTTATATTACCGATGGAAGATGTACACGAAAATCGCTCTATTCCGGCTGAAACGTCGATATATGCAATAAAAACCGAACTTCTCCCCTTTTCAATATCTTACTCAGTATTTTAACGAGAAACAAATAGATGATTGAAAATGAAGTATTTAAGGTTATTATCTAATCAATTATGTGTTTGCATCATTTTTATCGTATATATATGAATTAATACCCATAGACTGTAAATTCACAAAAACGTGGAAAACGGCAAAATATTGCCTAATTCGATGATATTTTGTTTAATTCACATAGAGGAAAAGGGGATGATAAACGTCAAAATATTGCTAAATTCGATGATTTTTCGTACGAAACAAAATGCAAGAAAACTTGCTTAAAATGCAATATTAAGCGAAATTCTGAGATTTGAAGGCCAAATCACATATCGTGATACTACATGAAATAGTATCGAAATATTGGTAAAAATGAATATATTTACGTAATATCAAACTACATGAAAATCGTGAAAAAAGTCCATATATAACCATATATGAGGATTTTAACTTCAAATCACAGAGCGAGGTTTCGTATTATTTAGATCCAAGAAAAGACATATGACAATGTTGTTTCCAATACAAATGATAAAAATCAATGTGTTTTCATTAGAATTAACTAAAATGTTCCTGATTTTCCGTTTATATTACCGATGGAAGATGTACACGAAAATCGCTCTATTCCGGCTGAAACGTCGATATACGCAATAAAAACAGAACTTCTCCCCTTTTCAATATCTTACTCAGTATTTTAACGAGAAACAAATAGATGATTGAAAATGAAGTATTTAAGGTTATTATCTAATCAATTATGTGTTTGCATCATTTTTATCGTATATATATGAATTAATACCCATAGACTGTAAATTCACAAAAACGTGGAAAACGGCAAAATATTGCCTAATTCGATGAAATTTTGTTTAAATCGCATAAAGGAAAAGGAGATGTTAAACGTCAAAATATTGCTAAATTCGATGATTTTTCGTACGAAACAAAATGCAAGAAAACTTGCTTAAAATGCAATATTATTCGAAATTCTAAGATTTGAAGGCCAAATCACATATCGTGATACTACATGAAATAGTATCGAAATATTGGTAAAAATGAATATATTTACGTAATATCAAACTACATGATTAACGTGAAAAAGTCACTATTTTACCATATTTGAAGATTTTACCTTCAAATCATTGAGCGAGGTTTCGTATTATTTAGATCCAAGAAAAGACATATGACAATGTTGTTTCCAATACAAATGATAAAAATCAATGTGTTTTCATTAGAATTATCTAAAATGTTCCTGATTTTCCGTTTATATTTCCGAGGGAAGATGTACACGTAAAACCGCTCTAATCCAATTGAAACGTCGATATATGCAATAAAAACCGAACATCTCCCCTTTTCAATATCTTACTCAGTATTTTAACGAGAAACAAATAGATGGTTGAAAATGAAGTATTTAAGGTTATTATCTAATCAATTATGTGTTTGCATAATTTTTATCGTATATATATGAATTAATACCCATAGACTGTAAATTCACAAAAACGTGGAAAACGGCAAAATATTGCCTAATTCGATGATATTTTGTTTAATTCACATAGAGGAAAAGGGGATGATAAACCTCAAAATATTGCTAAATTCGATGATTTTTCGTACGAAACAAAATGCAAGAAAACTTGCTTAAATGCAATATTATGCGAAATTCTGAGATTTGAAGGCCAAATCACATATCGTGATACTACATGAAATAGTATCGAAATATTGGTAAAAATGAATATATTTACGTAATATCAAACTACATGAAAAACGTGAAAAAAGTCAATACTTAACCATATTTGAGGATTTTAACTTCAAATCACAGAGCGAGGTTTCGTATTATTTAGATCCAAGAAAACACATGACAATGTTGTTTCCAATACAAATGATAAAAATCAATGTGTTTTCATTAGTGTTAACTAAAATGTTACTGATTTTCCGTTTATATTACCGATGGAAGATGTACACGAAAATCACTCTATTCCGGCTGAAACGTCGATATATGCAATAAAAACCGAACTTCTCCCCTTTTCAATATCTTACTCAGTATTTTAACGAGAAACAAATAGATGGTTGAAATGAAGTATTTAAGGTTATTATCTAATCAATTATGTGTTTGCATAATTTTTATCGTATATATATGAATTAATACCCATAGACTGTAAATTCACAAAAACGTGGAAAACGGCAAAATATTGCCTAATTCGATGATATTTTGTTTAATTCACATAGAGGAAAAGGGGATGATAAACGTCAAAATATTGCTAAATTCGATGATTTTTCGTACGAAACAAAATGCAAGAAAACTTGCTTAAAATGCAATATTATGCGAAATTCTGAGATTTGAAGGCCAAATCACATATCGTGATACTACATGAAATAGTATCGAAATATTGGTAAAAATGAATATATTTACGTAATATCAAACTACATGAAAAACGTGAAAAAAGTCAATATATAACCATATATGAGGATTTTAACTTCAAATCACAGAGCGAGGTTTCGTATTATTTAGATCCAAGAAAAGACATATGACAATGTTGTTTCCAATACAAATGATAAAAATCAATGTGTTTTCATTAGAATTAACTAAAATGTTCCTGATTTTCCGTTTATATTACCGATGGAAGATGTACACGAAAATCGCTCTATTCCGGCTGAAACGTCGATATACGCAATAAAAACAGAACTTCTCCCCTTTTCAATATCTTACTCAGTATTTTAACGAGAAACAAATAGATGATTGAAAATGAAGTATTTAAGGTTATTATCTAATCAATTATGTGTTTGCATCATTTTTATCGTATATATATAAATTAATATCCATAGACTGTAAATTCACAAACACGTGGAAAACGGCAAAATATTGCCTAATTCGATGATATTTTGTTTAAGTCACATAAAGGAAAAGGGGATGATAAACGTCAAAATATTGCTAAATTCGATGATTTTTCGTACGAAACAAAATGCAAGAAAACTTGCTTAAAATGCAATATTTTGCGAAATTCTGATATTTGACGGCCAAATCACATATCGTGATTCTACATGAAATAGAATCGAAATATTGGTTAAAATGAATATATTTACGTAGTATTAAACTACATGAAAAACGTGAAAAAAGTCAATATATAACCATATTTGAGGATTTTAACTTCAAATCACAGAGCGAGGTTTCGTATTATTTAGATCCAAGAAAAGACATATGACAATGTTGTTTCCAATACAAATGACAAAAATCAATGTGTTTTCATTAGTATTAACTAAAATGTTACTGATTTTCCGTTTATATTACCGATGGAAGATGTACACGAAAATCGCTCTATTCCGGCTGAAACGTCGATATATGCAATAAAAACCGAACTTCTCCCCTTTTCAATATCTTACTCAGTATTTTAACGAGAAACAAATAGATGATTGAAAATGAAGTATTTAAGGTTATTATCTAATCAATTATGTGTTTGCATCATTTTTATCGTATATATATGAATTAATACCCATAGACTGTAAATTCACAAAAACGTGGAAAACGGCAAAATATTGCCTAATTCGATGATATTTTGTTCAATTCACATAGAGGAAAAGGGGATGATAAACGTCAAAATATTGCTAAATTCGATGATTTTTCGTACGAAACAAAATGCAAGAAAACTTGCTTAAAATGCAATATTATGCGAAATTCTGAGATTTGAAGGCCAAATCACATATCGTGATACTACATGAAATAGTATCGAAATATTGGTAAAAATGAATATATTTACGTAATATCAAACTACATGAAAAACGTGAAAAAAGTCAATATATAACCATATATGAGGATTTTAACTTCAAATCACAGAGCGAGGTTTCGTATTATTTAGATCCAAGAAAAGACATATGACAATGTTGTTTCCAATACAAATGATAAAAATCAATGTGTTTTCATTAGAATTAACTAAAATGTTCCTGATTTTCCGTTTATATTACCGATGGAAGATGTACACGAAAATCGCTCTATTCCGGCTGAAACGTCGATATACGCAATAAAAACAGAACTTCTCCCCTTTTCAATATCTTACTCAGTATTTTAACGAGAAACAAATAGATGATTGAAAATGAAGTATTTAAGGTTATTATCTAATCAATTATGTGTTTGCATCATTTTTATCGTATATATATAAATTAATATCCATAGACTGTAAATTCACAAAAACGTGGAAAACGGCAAAATATTGCCTAATTCGATGATATTTTGTTTAAGTCACATAAAGGAAAAGGGGATGATAAACGTCAAAATATTGCTAAATTCGATGATTTTTCGTACGAAACAAAATGCAAGAAAACTTGCTTAAAATGCAATATTATGCGAAATTCTGAGATTTGAAGGCCAAATCACATATCGTGATACTACATGAAATAGTATCGAAATATTGGTAAAAATGAATATATTTACGTAATATCAAACTACATGAAAAACGTGAAAAAAGTCAATATATAACCATATATGAGGATTTTAACTTCAAATCACAGAGCGAGGTTTCGTATTATTTAGATCCAAGAAAAGACATATGACAATGTTGTTTCCAATACAAATGATAAAAATCAATGTGTTTTCATTAGAATTAACTAAAATGTTCCTGATTTTCCGTTTATATTACCGATGGAAGATGTACACGAAAATCGCTCTATTCCGGCTGAAACGTCGATATACGCAATAAAAACAGAACTTCTCCCCTTTTCAATATCTTACTCAGTATTTTAACGAGAAACAAATAGATGATTGAAAATGAAGTATTTAAGGTTATTATCTAATCAATTATGTGTTTGCATCATTTTTATCGTATATATATAAATTAATATCCATAGACTGTAAATTCACAAAAACGTGGAAAACGGCAAAATATTGCCTAATTCGATGATATTTTGTTTAAGTCACATAAAGGAAAAGGGGATGATAAACGTCAAAATATTGCTAAATTCGATGATTTTTCGTACGAAACAAAATGCAAGAAAACTTGCTTAAAATGCAATATTTTGCGAAATTCTGATATTTGACTGCCAAATCACATATCGTGATTCTACATGAAATAGAATCGAAATATTGGTTAAAATCAATATATTTACGTAGTATTAAACTACATGAAAAACGTGAAAAAAGTCAATATATAACCATATTTGAGGATTTTAACTTCAAATCACAGAGCGAGGTTTCGTATTATTTAGATCCAAGAAAAGACATATGACAATGTTGTTTCCAATACAAATGACAAAAATCAATGTGTTTTCATTAGTATTAACTAAAATGTTACTGATTTTCCGTTTATATTACCGATGGAAGATGTACACGAAAATCGCTCTATTCCGGCTGAAACGTCGATATATGCAATAAAAACCGAACTTCTCCCCTTTTCAATATCTTACTCAGTATTTTAACGAGAAACAAATAGATGATTGAAAATGAAGTATTTAAGGTTATTATCTAATCAATTATGTGTTTGCATCATTTTTATCGTATATATATAAATTAATATCCATAGACTGTAAATTCACAAAAACGTGGAAAACGGCAAAATATTGCCTAATTCGATGATATTTTGTTTAAGTCACATAAAGGAAAAGGGGATGATAAACGTCAAAATATTGCTAAATTCGATGATTTTTCGTACGAAACAAAATGCAAGAAAACTTGCTTAAAATGCAATATTTTGCGAAATTCTGATATTTGACTGCCAAATCACATATCGTGATTCTACATGAAATAGAATCGAAATATTGGTTAAAATCAATATATTTACGTAGTATTAAACTACATGAAAAACGTGAAAAAAGTCAATATATAACCATATTTGAGGATTTTAACTTCAAATCACAGAGCGAGGTTTCGTATTATTTAGATCCAAGAAAAGACATATGACAATGTTGTTTCCAATACAAATGACAAAAATCAATGTGTTTTCATTAGTATTAACTAAAATGTTACTGATTTTCCGTTTATATTACCGATGGAAGATGTACACGAAAATCGCTCTATTCCGGCTGAAACGTCGATATATGCAATAAAAACCGAACTTCTCCCCTTTTCAATATCTTACTCAGTATTTTAACGAGAAACAAATAGATGATTGAAAATGAAGTATTTAAGGTTATTATCTAATCAATTATGTGTTTGCATCATTTTTATCGTATATATATGAATTAATACCCATAGACTGTAAATTCACAAAAACGTGGAAAACGGCAAAATATTGCCTAATTCGATGATATTTTGTTTAAGTCACATAAAGGAAAAGGGAATGATGAACGTCAAAATATTGCTAAATTCGATGATTTTTCGTACGAAACAAAATGCAAGAAAACTTGCTTAAAATGCAATATTTTGCGAAATTCTGATATTTGACGGCCAAATCACATATCGTGATACTACATGAAATAGTATCGAAATATTGGTAAAAATGAATATATTTACGTAATATCAAACTACATGAAAAACGTGAAAAAAGTCAATATATAACCATATTTGAGGATTTTAACTTCAAATCACAGAGCGAGGTTTCGTATTATTTATATCCAAGAAAAGACATATGACAATGTTGTTTCCAATACAAATGATAAAAATCAATGTGTTTTCATTAGTATTAACTAAAATGTTACTGATTTTCCGTTTATATTACCGATGGAAGCTGTACACGAAAATCGTTCTATTCCGGCTGAAACGTCGATATATGCAATAAAAACAGAACTTCTCCCCTTTTCCATATCTTACTCAGTATTTTAACGAGAAACAAATAGATGATTGAAAATGAAGTATTTAAGGTTATTATCTAATCAATTATGTGTTTGCATCATTTTTAGCGTATATATATGAATTAATACCCATAGACTGTAAATTCACAAAAACGTGGAAAACGGCAAAATATTGCCTAATTCGATGATATTTTGTTTAAATCACATAAAGGAAAAGGGGATGATAAACGTCAAAATATTGCTAAATTCGATGATTTTTCGTACGAAACAAAATGCAAGAAAACTTGCTTAAAATGCAATATTTTGCGAAATTCTGATATTTGACGGCCAAATCACATATCGTGATACTACATGAAATAGTATCGAAATATTGGTAAAAATGAATATATTTACGTAATATCAAACTACATGAAAAACGTGAAAAAAGTCAATATATAACCATATTTGAGGATTTTAACTTCAAATCACAGAGCGAGGTTTCGTATTATTTAGATCCAAGAAAAGACATATGACAATGTTGTTTCCAATACAAATGATAAAAATCAATGTGTTTTCATTAGTATTAACTAAAATGTTACAGATTTTCCGTTTATATTACCGATGGAAGATGTACACGAAAATCGCTCTATTCCGGCTGAAACGTCGATATATGCAATAAAAACCGAACTTCTCCTCTTTTCAATATCTTACTCAGTATTTTAACGAGAAACAAATAGATGATTGAAAATGAAGTATTTAAGGTTATTATCTAATCAATTATGTGTTTGCATCATTTTTATCGTATATATATGAATTAATACCCATAGACTGTAAATTCACAAAAACGTGGAAAACGGCAAAATATTGCCTAATTCGATGATATTTTGTTTAAGTCACATAAAGGAAAAGGGGATGATAAACGTCAAAATATTGCTAAATTCGATGATTTTTCGTACGAAACAAAATGCAAGAAAACTTGCTTAAAATGCAATATTTTGCGAAATTCTGATATTTGACGGCCAAATCACATATCGTGATTCTACATGAAATAGAATCGAAATTTTGGTTAAAATGAATATATTTACGTAGTATTAAACTACATGAAAAAGGTGAAAAAACTCACTATTTAACCATATTTGAGGATTTTAACTTCAAATCATAGAGCGAGGTTTCGTATTATTTAGATTCAAGAGAAGACATATGACAATGTTGTTTCCAATACAAATGATAAAAATCAATGTGTCTTCATTAGAATTAACTAAAATGTTCCTGATTTTCCGTTTATATTACCGAGGGAAGATGTACACGTAAAACCGCTCTAATCCGGCTGAAACGTCGATATATGCAATAAAAACCGAACTTCTCCCCTTTTCAATATCTTACTCAGTATTTTAACGAGAAACAAATAGATGATTGAAAATGAAGTATTTAAGGTTATTATCTAATCAATTATGTGTTTGCATAATTTTTATCGTATATATATGAATTAATACCCATAGACTGAAAATTCACAAAAACGTGGAAAAACGGCAAAATATTGCCTAATTCGATGATATTTTGTTTAAATCACATAAAGGAAAAGGGGATGATAAACGTCAAAATATTGCTAAATTCGATGATTTTTCGTACGAAACAAAATGCAAGAAAACTTGCTTAAAATGCAATATTATGCGAAATTCTGAGATTTGAAGGCCAAATCACATATCGTGATACTACATGAAATAGTATCGAAATATTGGTAAAAATGAATATATTTACGTAATATCAAACTACATGAAAAACGTGAAAAAAGTCAATATATAACCATATATGAGGATTTTAACTTCAAATCACAGAGCGAGGTTTCGTATTATTTAGATCCAAGAAAAGACATATGACAATGTTGTTTCCAATACAAATGATAAAAATCAATGTGTTTTCATTAGAATTAACTAAAATGTTCCTGATTTTCCGTTTATATTACCGATGGAAGATGTACACGAAAATCGCTCTATTCCGGCTGAAACGTCGATATACGCAATAAAAACAGAACTTCTCCCCTTTTCAATATCTTACTCAGTATTTTAACGAGAAACAAATAGATGATTGAAAATGAAGTATTTAAGGTTATTATCTAATCAATTATGTGTTTGCATCATTTTTATCGTATATATATAAATTAATATCCATAGACTGTAAATTCACAAAAACGTGGAAAACGGCAAAATATTGCCTAATTCGATGATATTTTGTTTAAGTCACATAAAGGAAAAGGGGATGATAAACGTCAAAATATTGCTAAATTCGATGATTTTTCGTACGAAACAAAATGCAAGAAAACTTGCTTAAAATGCAATATTTTGCGAAATTCTGATATTTGACTGCCAAATCACATATCGTGATTCTACATGAAATAGAATCGAAATATTGGTTAAAATCAATATATTTACGTAGTATTAAACTACATGAAAAACGTGAAAAAAGTCAATATATAACCATATTTGAGGATTTTAACTTCAAATCACAGAGCGAGGTTTCGTATTATTTAGATCCAAGAAAAGACATATGACAATGTTGTTTCCAATACAAATGACAAAAATCAATGTGTTTTCATTAGTATTAACTAAAATGTTACTGATTTTCCGTTTATATTACCGATGGAAGATGTACACGAAAATCGCTCTATTCCGGCTGAAACGTCGATATATGCAATAAAAACCGAACTTCTCCCCTTTTCAATATCTTACTCAGTATTTTAACGAGAAACAAATAGATGATTGAAAATGAAGTATTTAAGGTTATTATCTAATCAATTATGTGTTTGCATCATTTTTATCGTATATATATAAATTAATATCCATAGACTGTAAATTCACAAAAACGTGGAAAACGGCAAAATATTGCCTAATTCGATGATATTTTGTTTAAGTCACATAAAGGAAAAGGGGATGATAAACGTCAAAATATTGCTAAATTCGATGATTTTTCGTACGAAACAAAATGCAAGAAAACTTGCTTAAAATGCAATATTTTGCGAAATTCTGATATTTGACTGCCAAATCACATATCGTGATTCTACATGAAATAGAATCGAAATATTGGTTAAAATCAATATATTTACGTAGTATTAAACTACATGAAAAACGTGAAAAAAGTCAATATATAACCATATTTGAGGATTTTAACTTCAAATCACAGAGCGAGGTTTCGTATTATTTAGATCCAAGAAAAGACATATGACAATGTTGTTTCCAATACAAATGACAAAAATCAATGTGTTTTCATTAGTATTAACTAAAATGTTACTGATTTTCCGTTTATATTACCGATGGAAGATGTACACGAAAATCGCTCTATTCCGGCTGAAACGTCGATATATGCAATAAAAACCGAACTTCTCCCCTTTTCAATATCTTACTCAGTATTTTAACGAGAAACAAATAGATGATTGAAAATGAAGTATTTAAGGTTATTATCTAATCAATTATGTGTTTGCATCATTTTTATCGTATATATATGAATTAATACCCATAGACTGTAAATTCACAAAAACGTGGAAAACGGCAAAATATTGCCTAATTCGATGATATTTTGTTTAAGTCACATAAAGGAAAAGGGAATGATGAACGTCAAAATATTGCTAAATTCGATGATTTTTCGTACGAAACAAAATGCAAGAAAACTTGCTTAAAATGCAATATTTTGCGAAATTCTGATATTTGACGGCCAAATCACATATCGTGATACTACATGAAATAGTATCGAAATATTGGTAAAAATGAATATATTTACGTAATATCAAACTACATGAAAAACGTGAAAAAAGTCAATATATAACCATATTTGAGGATTTTAACTTCAAATCACAGAGCGAGGTTTCGTATTATTTATATCCAAGAAAAGACATATGACAATGTTGTTTCCAATACAAATGATAAAAATCAATGTGTTTTCATTAGTATTAACTAAAATGTTACTGATTTTCCGTTTATATTACCGATGGAAGATGTACACGAAAATCGTTCTATTCCGGCTGAAACGTCGATATATGCAATAAAAACAGAACTTCTCCCCTTTTCCATATCTTACTCAGTATTTTAACGAGAAACAAATAGATGATTGAAAATGAAGTATTTAAGGTTATTATCTAATCAATTATGTGTTTGCATCATTTTTAGCGTATATATATGAATTAATACCCATAGACTGTAAATTCACAAAAACGTGGAAAACGGCAAAATATTGCCTAATTCGATGATATTTTGTTTAAGTCACATAAAGGAAAAGGGGATGATAAACGTCAAAATATTGCTAAATTCGATGATTTTTCGTACGAAACAAAATGCAAGAAAACTTGCTTAAAATGCAATATTTTGCGAAATTCTGATATTTGACGGCCAAATCACATATCGTGATTCTACATGAAATAGAATCGAAATATTGGTTAAAATGAATATATTTACGTAGTATTAAACTACATGACAAAGGTGAAAAAAGTCACTATTTAACCATATTTGAGGATTTTAACTTCAAATCATAGAGCGAGGTTTCGTATTATTTAGATTCAAGAGAAGACATATGACAATGTTGTTTCCAATACAAATGATAAAAATCAATGTGTTTTCATTAGAATTAACTAAAATGTTCCTGATTTTCCGTTTATATTACCGAGGGAAGATGTACACGTAAAACCGCTCTAATCCGGCTGAAACGTCGATATATGCAATAAAAACCGAACTTCTCCCCTTTTCAATATCTTACTCAGTATTTTAACGAGAAACAAATAGATGATTGAAAATGAAGTATTTAAGGTTATTATCTAATCAATTATGTGTTTGCATAATTTTTATCGTATATATATGAATTAATACCCATAGACTGAAAATTCACAAAAACGTGGATAAACGGCAAAATATTGCCTAATTCGATGATATTTTGTTTAAATCACATAAAGGAAAAGGGGATGATAAACGTCAAAATATTGCTAAATTCGATGATTTTTCGTACGAAACAAAATGCAAGAAAACCTGCTTAAAATGCAATATTATGCGAAATTCTGAGATTTGAAGGCCAAATCACATATCGTGATACTACATGAAATAGTATCGAAATATTGGTAAAAATGAATATATTTACGTAATATCAAACTACATGAAAAACGTGAAAAAAGTCAATATATAACCATATTTGAGGATTTTAACTTCAAATCACAGAGCGAGGTTTCGTATTATTTAGATCCAAGAAAAGACATATGACAATGTTGTTTCCAATACAAATGATAAAAATCAATGTGTTTTCATTAGTATTAACTAAAATGTTACTGATTTTCCGTTTATATTACCGATGGAAGATGTACACGAAAATCGCTCTATTCCGGCTGAAACGTCGATATATGCAATAAAAACCGAACTTCTCCTCTTTTCCATATCTTACTCAGTATTTTAACGAGAAACAAATAGATGATTGAAAATGAAGTATTTAAGGTTATTATCTAATCAATTATGTGTTTGCATCATTTTTAGCGTATATATATGAATTAATACCCATAGACTGTAAATTCACAAAAACGTGGAAAACGGCAAAATATTGCCTAATTCGATGATATTTTGTTTAAGTCACATAAAGGAAAAGGGGATGATAAACGTCAAAATATTGCTAAATTCGATGATTTTTCGTACGAAACAAAATGTAAGAAAACTTGCTTAAAATGCAATATTTTGCGAAATTCTGATATTTGACGGCCAAATCACATATCGTGATTCTACATGAAATAGAATCGAAATATTGGTTAAAATGAATATATTTACGTAGTATTAAACTACATGACAAAGGTGAAAAAAGTCACTATTTAACCATATTTGAGGATTTTAACTTCAAATCATAGAGCGAGGTTTCGTATTATTTAGATTCAAGAGAAGACATATGACAATGTTGTTTCCAATACAAATGATAAAAATCAATGTGTTTTCATTAGAATTAACTAAAATGTTCCTGATTTTCCGTTTATATTACCGAGGGAAGATGTACACGTAAAACCGCTCTAATCCGGCTGAAACGTCGATATATGCAATAAAAACCGAACTTCTCCCCTTTTCAATATCTTACTCAGTATTTTAACGAGAAACAAATAGATGATTGAAAATGAAGTATTTAAGGTTATTATCTAATCAATTATGTGTTTGCATAATTTTTATCGTATATATATGAATTAATACCCATAGACTGAAAATTCACAAAAACGTGGATAAACGGCAAAATATTGCCTAATTCGATGATATTTTGTTTAAATCACATAAAGGAAAAGGGGATGATAAACGTCAAAATATTGCTAAATTCGATGATTTTTCGTACGAAACAAAATGCAAGAAAACCTGCTTAAAATGCAATATTATGCGAAATTCTGAGATTTGAAGGCCAAATCACATATCGTGATACTTCATGAAATAGTATCGAAATATTGGTAAAAATGAATATATTTACGTAATATCAAACTACATGAAAAACGTGAAAAAAGTCAATATATAACCATATTTGAGGATTTTAACTTCAAATCACAGAGCGAGGTTTCGTATTATTTAGATCCAAGAAAAGACATATGACAATGTTGTTTCCAATACAAATGATAAAAATCAATGTGTTTTCATTAGTATTAACTAAAATGTTACTGATTTTCCGTTTATATTACCGATGGAAGATGTACACGAAAATCGCTCTATTCCGGCTGAAACGTCGATATATGCAATAAAAACCGAACTTCTCCTCTTTTCAATACCTTACTCAGTATTTTAACGAGAAACAAATAGATGATTGAAAATGAAGTATTTAAGGTTATTATCTAATCAATTATGTGTTTGCATCATTTTTATCGTATATATATGAATTAATACCCATAGACTGTAAATTCACAAAAACGTGGAAAACGGCAAAATATTGCCTAATTCGATGATATTTTGTTTAAGTCACATAAAGGAAAAGGGGATGATGAACGTCAAAATATTGCTAAATTCGATGATTTTTCGTACGAAACAAAATGCAAGAAAACTTGCTTAAAATGCAATATTTTGCGAAATTCTGATATTTGACGGCCAAATCACATATCGTGATACTACATGAAATAGTATCGAAATATTGGTAAAAATGAATATATGTACGTAATATCAAACTACATGAAAAACGTGAAAAAAGTCAATATATAACCATATTTGAGGATTTTAACTTCAAATCACAGAGCGAGGTTTCGTATTATTTATATCCAAGAAAAGACATATGACAATGTTGTTTCCAATACAAATGATAAAAATCAATGTGTTTTCATTAGTATTAACTAAAATGTTACTGATTTTCCGTTTATATTACCGATGGAAGATGTACACGAAAATCGCTCTATTCCGGCTGAAACGTCGATATATGCAATAAAAACAGAACTTCTCCCCTTTTCCATATCTTACTCAGTATTTTAACGAGAAACAAATAGATGATTGAAAATGAAGTATTTAAGGTTATTATCTAATCAATTATGTGTTTGCATCATTTTTATCGTATATATATGAATTAATACCCATAGACTGTAAATTCACAAAAACGTGGAAAACGGCAAAATATTGCCTAATTCGATGATATTTTGTTTAAGTCACATAAAGGAAAAGGGGATGATAAACGTCAAAATATTGCTAAATTCGATGATTTTTCGTACGAAACAAAATGCAAGAAAACTTGCTTAAAATGCAATATTTTGCGAAATTCTGATATTTGACGGCCAAATCACATATCGTGATTCTACATGAAATAGAATCGAAATTTTGGTTAAAATGAATATATTTACGTAGTATTAAACTACATGAAAAAGGTGAAAAAAGTCACTATTTAACCATATTTGAGGATTTTAACTTCAAATCATAGAGCGAGGTTTCGTATTATTTAGATTCAAGAGAAGACATATGACAATGTTGTTTCCAATACAAATGATAAAAATCAATGTGTCTTCATTAGAATTAACTAAAATGTTCCTGATTTTCCGTTTATATTACCGAGGGAAGATGTACACGTAAAACCGCTCTAATCCGGCTGAAACGTCGATATATGCAATAAAAACCGAACTTCTCCCCTTTTCAATATCTTACTCAGTATTTTAACGAGAAACAAATAGATGATTGAAAATGAAGTATTTAAGGTTATTATCTAATCAATTATGTGTTTGCATAATTTTTATCGTATATATATGAATTAATACCCATAGACTGAAAATTCACAAAAACGTGGAAAAACGGCAAAATATTGCCTAATTCGATGATATTTTGTTTAAATCACATAAAGGAAAAGGGGATGATAAACGTCAAAATATTGCTAAATTCGATGATTTTTCGTACGAAACAAAATGCAAGAAAACTTGCTTAATATGCAATATTATGCGAAATTCTGAGATTTGAAGGCCAAATCACATATCGTGATACTACATGAAATAGTATCGAAATATTGGTAAAAATGAATATATTTACGTAATATCAAACTACATGAAAAACGTGAAAAAAGTCAATATATAACCATATTTGAGGATTTTAACTTCAAATCACAGAGCGAGGTTTCGTATTATTTAGATCCAAGAAAAGACATATGACAATGTTGTTTCCAATACAAATGATAAAAATCAATGTGTTTTCATTAGTATTAACTAAAATGTTACTGATTTTCCGTTTATATTACCGATGGAAGATGTACACGAAAATCGCTCTATTCCGGCTGAAACGTCGATATATGCAATAAAAACCGAACTTCTCCTCTTTTCAATATCTTACTCAGTATTTTAACGAGAAACAAATAGATGATTGAAAATGAAGTATTTAAGGTTATTATCTAATCAATTATGTGTTTGCATCATTTTTATCGTATATATATGAATTAATACCCATAGACTGTAAATTCACAAAAACGTGGAAAACGGCAAAATATTGCCTAATTCGATGATATTTTGTTTAAGTCACATAAAGGAAAAGGGGATGATGAACGTCAAAATATTGCTAAATTCGATGATTTTTCGTACGAAACAAAATGCAAGAAAACTTGCTTAAAATGCAATATTTTGCGAAATTCTGATATTTGACGGCCAAATCACATATCGTGATACTACATGAAATAGTATCGAAATATTGGTAAAAATGAATATATGTACGTAATATCAAACTACATGAAAAACGTGAAAAAAGTCAATATATAACCATATTTGAGGATTTTAACTTCAAATCACAGAGCGAGGTTTCGTATTATTTATATCCAAGAAAAGACATATGACAATGTTGTTTCCAATACAAATTATAAAAATCAATGTGTTTTCATTAGTATTAACTAAAATGTTACTGATTTTCCGTTTATATTACCGATGGAAGATGTACACGAAAATCGCTCTATTCCGGCTGAAACGTCGATATATGCAATAAAAACAGAACTTCTCCCCTTTTCCATATCTTACTCAGTATTTTAACGAGAAACAAATAGATGATTGAAAATGAAGTATTTAAGGTTATTATCTAATCAATTATGTGTTTGCATCATTTTTATCGTATATATATGAATTAATACCCATAGACTGTAAATTCACAAAAACGTGGAAAACGGCAAAATATTGCCTAATTCGATGATATTTTGTTTAAGTCACATAAAGGAAAAGGGGATGATAAACGTCAAAATATTGCTAAATTCGATGATTTTTCGTACGAAACAAAATGCAAGAAAACTTGCTTAAAATGCAATATTTTGCGAAATTCTGATATTTGACGGCCAAATCACATATCGTGATTCTACATGAAATAGAATCGAAATATTGGTTAAAATGAATATATTTACGTAGTATTAAACTACATGAAAAAGGTGAAAAAAGTCACTATTTAACCATATTTGAGGATTTTAACTTCAAATCATAGAGCGAGGTTTCGTATTATTTAGATTCAAGAGAAGACATATGACAATGTTGTTTCCAATACAAATGATAAAAATCAATGTGTTTTCATTAGAATTAACTAAAATGTTCCTGATTTTCCGTTTATATTACCGAGGGAAGATGTACACGTAAAACCGCTCTAATCCGGCTGAAACGTCGATATATGCAATAAAAACCGAACTTCTCCCCTTTTCAATATCTTACTCAGTATTTTAACGAGAAACAAATAGATGATTGAAAATGAAGTATTTAAGGTTATTATCTAATCAATTATGTGTTTGCATAATTTTTATCGTATATATATGAATTAATACCCATAGACTGAAAATTCACAAAAACGTGGAAAAACGGCAAAATATTGCCTAATTCGATGATATTTTGTTTAAATCACATAAAGGAAAAGGGGATGATAAACGTCAAAATATTGCTAAATTCGATGATTTTTCGTACGAAACAAAATGCAAGAAAACTTGCTTAATATGCAATATTATGCGAAATTCTGAGATTTGAAGGCCAAATCACATATCGTGATACTACATGAAATAGTATCGAAATATTGGTAAAAATGAATATATTTACGTAATATCAAACTACATGAAAAACGTGAAAAAAGTCAATATATAACCATATTTGAGGATTTTAACTTCAAATCACAGAGCGAGGTTTCGTATTATTTAGATCCAAGAAAAGACATATGACAATGTTGTTTCCAATACAAATGATAAAAATCAATGTGTTTTCATTAGTATTAACTAAAATGTTACTGATTTTCCGTTTATATTACCGATGGAAGATGTACACGAAAATCGCTCTATTCCGACTGAAACGTCGATATATGCAATAAAAACCGAACTTCTCCTCTTTTCAATATTTTACTCAGTATTTTAACGAGAAACAAATAGATGATTGAAAATGAAGTATTTAAGGTTATTATCTAATCAATTATGTGTTTGCATCATTTTTATCGTATATATATGAATTAATACCCATAGACTGTAAATTCACAAAAACGTGGAAAACGGCAAAATATTGCCTAATTCGATGATATTTTGTTTAAGTCACATAAAGGAAAAGGGGATGATGAACGTCAAAATATTGCTAAATTCGATGATTTTTCGTACGAAACAAAATGCAAGAAAACTTGCTTAAAATGCAATATTTTGCGAAATTCTGATATTTGACGGCCAAATCACATATCGTGATACTACATGAAATAGTATCGAAATATTGGTAAAAATGAATATATTTACGTAATATCAAACTACATGAAAAACCTGAAAAAAGTCAATATATAACCATATTTGAGGATTTTAACTTCAAATCACAGAGCGAGGTTTCGTATTATTTATATCCAAGAAAAGACATATGACAATGTTGTTTCCAATACAAATGATAAAAATCAATTTGTTTTCATTAGTATTAACTAAAATGTTACTGATTTTCCGTTTATATTACCGATGGAAGATGTACACGAAAATCGCTCTATTCCGGCTGAAACGTCGATATATGCAATAAAAACACAACTTCTCCCCTTTTCCATATCTTACTCAGTATTTTAACGAGAAACAAATAGATGATTGAAAATGAAGTATTTAAGGTCATTATCTAATCAATTATGTCTTTGCATCATTTTTATCGTATATATATGAATTAATACCCATAGACTGTAAATTCACAAAAACGTGGAAAACGGCAAAATATTGCCTAATTCGATGATATTTTGTTTAAGTCACATAAAGGAAAAGGGGATGATAAACGTCAAAATATTGCTAAATTCGATGATTTTTCGTACGAAACAAAATGCAGGAAAACTTGCTTAAAATGCAATATTTTGCGAAATTCTGATATTTGACGGCCAAATCACATATCGTGATTCTACATGAAATAGAATCGAAATATTGGTTAAAATGAATATATTTACGTAGTATTAAACTACATGAAAAAGGTGAAAAAAGTCACTATTTAACCATATTTGAGGATTTTAACTTCAAATCATAGAGCGAGGTTTCGTATTATTTAGATTCAAGAAAAGACATATGACAATGTTGTTTCCAATACAAATGATAAAAATCAATGTGTTTTCATTAGAATTAACTAAAATGTTCCTGATTTTCCGTTTATATTACCGAGGGAAGATGTACACGTAAAACCGCTCTAATCCGGCTGAAACGTCGATATATGCAATAAAAACCGAACTTCTCCCCTTTTCAATATCTTACTCAGTATTTTAACGAGAAACAAATAGATGATTGAAAATGAAGTATTTAAGGTTATTATCTAATCAATTATGTGTTTGCATAATTTTTATCGTATATATATGAATTAATACCCATAGACTGAAAATTCACAAAAACGTGGAAAAACGGCAAAATATTGCCTAATTCGATGATATTTTGTTTAAATCACATAAAGGAAAAGGGGATGATAAACGTCAAAATATTGCTAAATTCGATGATTTTTCGTACGAAACAAAATGCAAGAAAACTTGCTTAATATGCAATATTATGCGAAATTCTGAGATTTGAAGGCCAAATCACATATCGTGATACTACATGAAATAGTATCGAAATATTGGTAAAAATGAATATATTTACGTAATATCAAACTACATGAAAAACGTGAAAAAAGTCAATATATAACCATATTTGAGGATTTTAACTTCAAATCACAGAGCGAGGTTTCGTATTATTTAGATCCAAGAAAAGACATATGACAATGTTGTTTCCAATACAAATGATAAAAATCAATGTGTTTTCATTAGTATTAACTAAAATGTTACTGATTTTCCGTTTATATTACCGATGGAAGATGTACACGAAAATCGCTCTATTCCGACTGAAACGTCGATATATGCAATAAAAACCGAACTTCTCCTCTTTTCAATATTTTACTCAGTATTTTAACGAGAAACAAATAGATGATTGAAAATGAAGTATTTAAGGTTATTATCTAATCAATTATGTGTTTGCATCATTTTTATCGTATATATATGAATTAATACCCATAGACTGTAAATTCACAAAAACGTGGAAAACGGCAAAATATTGCCTAATTCGATGATATTTTGTTTAAGTCACATAAAGGAAAAGGGGATGATGAACGTCAAAATATTGCTAAATTCGATGATTTTTCGTACGAAACAAAATGCAAGAAAACTTGCTTAAAATGCAATATTTTGCGAAATTCTGATATTTGACGGCCAAATCACATATCGTGATACTACATGAAATAGTATCGAAATATTGGTAAAAATGAATATATTTACGTAATATCAAACTACATGAAAAACGTGAAAAAAGTCAATATATAACCATATTTGAGGATTTTAACTTCAAATCACAGAGCGAGGTTTCGTATTATTTATATCCAAGAAAAGACATATGACAATGTTGTTTCCAATACAAATGATAAAAATCAATGTGTTTTCATTAGTATTAACTAAAATGTTACTGATTTTCCGTTTATATTACCGATGGAAGATGTACACGAAAATCGCTCTATTCCGGCTGAAACGTCGATATATGCAATAAAAACACAACTTCTCCCCTTTTCCATATCTTACTCAGTATTTTAACGAGAAACAAATAGATGATTGAAAATGAAGTATTTAAGGTCATTATCTAATCAATTATGTCTTTGCATCATTTTTATCGTATATATATGAATTAATACCCATAGACTGTAAATTCACAAAAACGTGGAAAACGGCAAAATATTGCCTAATTCGATGATATTTTGTTTAAGTCACATAAAGGAAAAGGGGATGATAAACGTCAAAATATTGCTAAATTCGATGATTTTTCGTACGAAACAAAATGCAGGAAAACTTGCTTAAAATGCAATATTTTGCGAAATTCTGATATTTGACGGCCAAATCACATATCGTGATTCTACATGAAATAGAATCGAAATATTGGTTAAAATGAATATATTTACGTAGTATTAAACTACATGAAAAAGGTGAAAAAAGTCACTATTTAACCATATTTGAGGATTTTAACTTCAAATCATAGAGCGAGGTTTCGTATTATTTAGATTCAAGAAAAGACATATGACAATGTTGTTTCCAATACAAATGATAAAAATCAATGTGTTTTCATTAGAATTAACTAAAATGTTCCTGATTTTCCGTTTATATTACCGAGGGAAGATGTACACGTAAAACCGCTCTAATCCGGCTGAAACGTCGATATATGCAATAAAAACCGAACTTCTCCCCTTTTCAATATCTTACTCAGTATTTTAACGAGAAACAAATAGATGATTGAAAATGAAGTATTTAAGGTTATTATCTAATCAATTATGTGTTTGCATAATTTTTATCGTATATATATGAATTAATACCCATAGACTGAAAATTCACAAAAACGTGGAAAAACGGCAAAATATTGCCTAATTCGATGATATTTTGTTTAAATCACATAAAGGAAAAGGGGATGATAAACGTCAAAATATTGGTAAATTCGATGATTTTTTGTACGAAACAAAATGCAAGAAAACTTGCTTAAAATGCAATATTATGCGAAATTCTAAGATTTGAAGGCCAAATCACATATCGTGATACTACATGAAATAGTATCGAAATATTGGTAAAAATGAATATATTTACGTAATATCAAACTACATGAAAAACGTGAAAAAATTCAATATTTAACCATATTTGAGGATTTTAACTTCAAATCACAGAGCGAGGTTTCGTATTATTTAGATCCAAGAAAAGACAAATGACAATGTTGTTTCCAATACAAATGATAAAAATCAATGTGTTTTCATTAGTATTAACTGAAATGTTACTGATTTTCCGTTTATATTACCGATGGAAGATGTACACGAAAATCGCTCTATTCCGGCTGAAACGTCGATATATGCAATAAAAACAGAACTTCTCCCCTTTTCAATATCTTACTCAGTTTTTTAACGAGAAACAAATAGATGATTGAAAATGAAGTATTTAAGGTTATTATCTAATCAATTATGTGTTTGCATAATTTTTATCGTATATATATGAATTAATACCCATAGACTGTAAATTCACAAAAACGTGGAAAACGGCAAAATATTGCCTAATTCGATGATATTTTGTTTAAGTCACATAGAGGAAAAGGGGATGATAAACGTCAAAATATTGCTAAATTCGATGATTTTTCGTACGAAACAAAATGCAAGAAAACTTGCTTAAAATGCAATATTTTGCGAAATTCTGATATTTGACGGCCAAATCACATATCGTGATTCTACATGAAATAGAATCGAAATATTGGTTAAAATGAATATATTTACGTAGTATCAAACTACATGAAAAACGTGAAAAAAGTCACTATTTAACCATATATGAGGATTTTAACTTCAAATCATAGAGCGAGGTTTCGTATTACTTATATCCAAGAAAAGACATATGACAATGTTGTTTCCAATACAAATGATAAAAATCAATGTGTTTTCATTAGAATTAACTAAAATGTTCCTGATTCTCCGTTTATATTACCGAGGGAAGATGTACACGTAAAACCGCTCTAATCCGGCTGAAACGTCGATATATGCAATAAAAACCGAACTTCTCCCCTTTTAAATATCATACTCCCTATTTTAACGAGAAACAAATAAATGATTGAAAATGAAGTATTTAAGGTTATTATCTAATCAATTATGTGTTTGCATAATTTTTATCGTATATATATGAAGTAATACCCATAGACTGTAAACTCACAATAACGTGGAAAACGGCAAAATATTGCCTAATTCGATGATATTTTGTTTAATTCACATAAAGGAAAAGGGGATGATAAACGTCAAAATAATGCTAAATTCGATGATTTTTCGTACGAAACAAAATGCAAGAAAACTTGCTTAAAATGCAATATTATGCGAAATTCTAAGATTTGAAGGCCAAATCACATATCGTGATACTACATGAAATAGTATCGAAATATTGGTAAAAATGAATATATTTACGAAATATCAAACTACATGAAAAACGTGAAAAAAGTCAATATTTAACCATATTTGAGGATTTTAACTTCAAATCACAGAGCGAGGTTTCGTATTATTTAGATCCAAGAAAAGACATATGACAATGTTGTTTCCAATACAAATGATAAAAATCAATGTGTTTTCATTAGTATTAACTAAAATGTTACTGATTTTCCGTTTATATTACCGATGGAAGATGTACACGAAAATCGCTCTATTCCGGCTGAAACGTCGATATATGCAATAAAAACAGAACTTCTCCCCTTTTCAATATCTTACTCAGTATTTTAACGAGAAACAAATAGATGATTGAAAATGAAGTATTTAAGGTTATTATCTAATCAATTATGTGTTTGCATCATTTTTATCGTATATATATGAATTAATACCCATAGACTGTAAATTCACAAAAACATGGAAAACGGCAAAATATTGCCTAATTCGATGATATTTTGTTTAAGTCACATAAAGGAAAAGGGGATGATGAACGTCAAAATATTGCTAAATTCGATGATTTTTCGTACGAAACAAAATGCAAGAAAACTTGCTTAAAATGCAATATTTTGCGAAATTCTGATATTTGACGGCCAAATCACATATCGTGATTCTACATGAAATAGAATCGAAATATTGGTTAAAATGAATATATTTACGTAGTATTAAACTACATGAAAAAGGTGAAAAAAGTCACTATTTAACCATATTTGAGGATTTTAACTTCAAATCATAGAGCGAGGTTTCGTATTATTTAGATCCAAGAAAAGACATATGACAATGTTGTTTCCAATACAAATGATAAAAATCAATGCGTTTTATGTTTATTATGTCAATGTCAATTAGAATTAACTAAAATGTTCCTGATTTTCCGTTTATATTACCGAGGGAAGATGTACACGTAAAACCGCTCTAATCCGGCTGAAACGTCGATATATGCAATAAAAACCGAACTTCTCCCCTTTTCAATATCTTACTCAGTATTTTAACGAGAAACAAATAGATGATTGAAAATGAAGTATTTAGGGTTATTATCTAATCAATTATGTGTTTGCATAATTTTTATCGTATATATATGAATTAATACCCATAGACTGAAAATTCACAAAAACGTGGAAAAACGGCAAAATATTGCCTAATTCGATGATATTTTGTTTAAATCACATAAAGGAAAAGGGGATGATAAACGTCAAAATATTGGTAAATTCGATGATTTTTTGTACGAAACAAAATGCAAGAAAACTTGCTTAAAATGCAATATTATGCGAAATTCTAAGATTTGAAGGCCAAATCACATATCGTGATACTACATGAAATAGTATCGAAATATTGGTAAAAATGAATATATTTACGTAATATCAAACTACATGAAAAACGTGAAAAAAGTCAATATTTAACCATATTTGAGGATTTTAACTTCAAATCACAGAGCGAGGTTTCGTATTATTTAGATCCAAGAAAAGACATATGACAATGTTTCCAATACAAATGATAAAAATCAATGTGTTTTCATTAGTATTAACTAAAATGTTACTGATTTTCCGTTTATATTACTGATGGAAGATGTACACGAAAATCGCTCAATTCCGGCTGAAACGTCGATATATGCAATAAAAACAGAACTTCTCCCCTTTTCAATATCTTACTCAGTATTTTAACGAGAAACAAATAGATGATTGAAAATGAAGTATTTAAGGTTATTATCTAATCAATTATGTGTTTGCATCATTTTTATCGTATATATATATGAATTAATACCCATAGACTGTCCATTCACAAAAACGTGGAAAACGGCAAAATATTGCCTAATTCGATGATATTTTGTTTAACTCACATAAAGGAAAAGGGGATGATAAACGTCAAAATATTGTTAAATTCGATGATTTTTCGTACGAAACAAAATGCAAGAAAACGTGCTTAAAATGCAATATTTTGCGAAATTCTGATATTTGACGGCCAAATCACATATCGTGATTCTACATGAAATAGAATCGAAATATTGGTTAAAATGAATATATTTACGTAGTATTAAACTACATGAAAAAGGTGAAAAAAGTCACTATTTAAGTCAATTTGAGGATTTTAACTTCAAATCACAGAGCGAGGTTTCGTATTATTTAGATTCAAGAAAAGACATATGACAATGTTGTTTCCAATACAAATGATAAAAATCAATGTGTTTTCATTAGAATTAACTAAAATGTTCCTGATTTTCCGTTTATATTACCGAGGGAAGATGTACACGTAAAACCGCTCTAATCCGGCTGAAACGTCGATATATGCAATAAAAACCGAACTTCTCCCCTTTTCAATATCTTACTCAGTATTTTAACGAGAAACAAATAGATGATTGAAAATGAAGTATTTAAGGTTATTATCTAATCAATTATGTGTTTGCATCATTTTTATCGTATATATATGAATTAATATAAATAGACTGTAAATTCACAAAAACGTGGAAAACGGCAAAATATTGCCTAATTCGATGATATTTTGTTTAAGTCACATAAAGGAAAAGGGGATGATAAACGTCAAAATATTGCTAAATTCGATGATTTTTCGTACGAAACAAAATGCAAGAAAACTTGCTTAAAATGCAATATTTTGCGAAATTCTGATATTTGACGGCCAAATCACATATCGTGATTCTACATGAAATAGAATCGAAATATTGGTTAAAATGAATATATTTACGTAGTATCAAACTACATGAAAAACGTGAAAAAAGTCACTATTTAACCATATTTGAGGATTTTAACTTCAAATCATAGAGCGAGGTTTCGTATTATTTAGATCCAAGAAAAGACATATGACTATGTTGTTTCCAATACAAATGATAAAAATCAATGTGTTTTCATTAGAATTAACTAAAATGTTCCTGATTTTCCGTTTATATTACCGAGGGAAGATGTACACGTAAAACCGCTCTAATCCGGCTGAAACGTCGATATATGCAATAAAAACCGAACTTCTCCCCGTTTCAATATCTTACTCAGTATTTTAACGAGAAACAAATAGATGATTGAAAATGAAGTATTTAAGGTTATTATCTAATCAATTATGTGTTTGCATAATTTTTATCGTATATATATGAATTAATACCCATAGACTGAAAATTCACAAAAACGTGGAAAAACGGCAAAATATTGCCTAATTCGATGATATTTTGTTTAAATCACATAAAGGAAAAGGGGATGATAAACGTCAAAATATTGCTAAATTCGATGATTTTTTGTACGAAACAAAATGCAAGAAAACTTGCTTAAAATGCAATATTATGCGAAATTCTAAGATTTGAAGGCCAAATCACATATCGTGATACTACATGAAATAGTATCGAAATATTGGTAAAAATGAATATATTTACGTAATATCAAACTACATGAAAAACGTGAAAAAAGTCAATATTTAACCATATTTGAGGATTTTAACTTCAAATCACAGAGCGAGGTTTCGTATTATTTAGATCCAAGAAAAGACATATGACAATGTTGTTTCCAATACAAATGATAAAAATCAATGTGTTTTCATTAGTATTAACTAAAATGTTACTGATTTTCCGTTTATATTACTGATGGAAGATGTACACGAAAATCGCTCTATTCCGGCTGAAATGTCGATATATGTAATAAAAACAGAACTTCTCCCCTTTTCAATATCTTACTCAGTATTTTAACGAGAAACAAATAGATGATTGAAAATGAAGTATTTAAGGTTATTATCTAATCAATTATGTGTTTGCATCATTTTTATCGTATATATATGAATTAATACCCATAGACTGTAAATTCACAAAAACGTGGAAAACGGCAAAATATTGCCTAATTCGATGATATTTTGTTTAAGTCACATAAAGGAAAAGGGGATGATAAACGTCAAAATATTGTTAAATTCGATGATTTTTCGTACGAAACAAAATGCAAGAAAACTTGCTTAAAATGCAATATTTTGCGAAATTCTGATATTTGACGGACAAATCACATATCGTGATTCTACATGAAATAGAATCGAAATATTGGTTAAAATGAATATATTTACGTAGTATTAAACTACATGAAAAAGGTGAAAAAAGTCACTATTTAACCATATTTGAGGATTTTAACTTCAAATCACAGAGCGAGGTTTCGTATTATTTAGATTCAAGAAAAGACATATGACAATGTTGTTTCCAATACAAATGATAAAAATCAATGTGTTTTCATTAGAATTAACTAAAATGTTCCTGATTTTCCGTTTATATTACCGAGGGAAGATGTACACGTAAAACCGCTCTAATCCGGCTGAAACGTCGATATATGCAATAAAAACCGAACTTCTCCCCTTTTCAATATCTTACTCAGTATTTTAACGAGAAACAAATAGATGATTGAAAATGAAGTATTTAAGGTTATTATCTAATCAATTATGTGTTTGCATCATTTTTATCGTATATATATGAATTAATATAAATAGACTGTAAATTCACAAAAACGTGGAAAACGGCAAAATATTGCCTAATTCGATGATATTTTGTTTAAGTCACATAAAGGAAAAGGGGATGATAAACGTCAAAATATTGCTAAATTCGTTGATTTTTCGTACGAAACAAAATGCAAGAAAACTTGCTTAAAATGCAATATTTTGCGAAATTCTGATATTTGACGGCCAAATCACATATCGTGATTCTACATGAAATGGAATCGAAATATTGGTTAAAATGAATATATTTACGTAGTATCAAACTACATGAAAAACGTGAAAAAAGTCACTATTTAACCATATTTGAGGATTTTAACTTCAAATCATAGAGCGAGGTTTCGTATTATTTAGATCCAAGAAAAGACATATGACAATGTTGTTTCCAATACAAATGATAAAAATCAATGTGTTTTCATTAGAATTAACTAAAATGTTCCTGATTTTCCGTTTATATTACCAGGGGAAGATGTACACGTAAAACCTCTATAATCCGGCTGAAACGTCGATATATGCAATAAAAACCGAACTTCTCCCCTTTTCAATATCTTACTCAGTATTTTAACGAGAAACAAATAGATGATTGAAAATGAAGTATTTAAGGTTATTATCTAATCAATTATGTGTTTGCATCATTTTTATCGTATATATATGAATTAATACGCATAGACTGTAAATTCACAAAAACGTGGAAAACGGCAAAATATTGCCTAATTCGATGATATTTTGTTTAAGTCACATAAAGGAAAAGGGGATGATAAACGTCAAAATATTGTTAAATTCGATGATTTTTCGTACGAAACAAAATGCAAGAAAACTTGCTTAAAATGCAATATTTTGCGAAATTCTGATATTTGACGGCCAAATCACATATCGTGATTCTACATGAAATAGAATCGAAATATTGGTTAAAATGAATATATTTACGTAGTATCAAACTACATGAAAAACGTGAAAAAAGTCACTATTTAACCATATTTGAGGATTTTAACTTCAAATCATAGAGCGAGGTTTCGTATTATTTAGATCCAAGAAAAGACATATGACAATGTTGTTTCCAATACAAATGATAAAAATCAATGTGTTTTCATTAGAATTAACTAAAATGTTCCTGATTTTCCGTTTATATTACCGAGGGAAGATGTACACGTAAAACCGCTCTAATCCGGCTGAAACGTCGATATATGCAATAAAAACCGAACTTCTCCCCGTTTCAATATCTTACTCAGTATTTTAACGAGAAACAAATAGATGATTGAAAATGAAGTATTTAAGGTTATTATCTAATCAATTATGTGTTTGCATAATTTTTATCGTATATATATGAATTAATACCCATAGACTGAAAATTCACAAAAACGTGGAAAAACGGCAAAATATTGCCTAATTCGATGATATTTTGTTTAAATCACATAAAGGAAAAGGGGATGATAAACGTCAAAATATTGCTAAATTCGATGATTTTTTGTACGAAACAAAATGCAAGAAAACTTGCTTAAAATGCAATATTATGCGAAATTCTAAGATTTGAAGGCCAAATCACATATCGTGATACTACATGAAATAGTATCGAAATATTGGTAAAAATGAATATATTTACGTAATATCAAACTACATGAAAAACGTGAAAAAAGTCAATATTTAACCATATTTGAGGATTTTAACTTCAAATCACAGAGCGAGGTTTCGTATTATTTAGATCCAAGAAAAGACATATGACAATGTTGTTTCCAATACAAATGATAAAAATCAATGTGTTTTCATTAGTATTAACTAAAATGTTACTGATTTTCCGTTTATATTACTGATGGAAGATGTACACGAAAATCGCTCTATTCCGGCTGAAACGTCGATATATGTAATAAAAACAGAACTTCTCCCCTTTTCAACATCTTACTCAGTATTTTAACGAGAAACAAATAGATGATTGAAAATGAAGTATTTAAGGTTATTATCTAATCAATTATGTGTTTGCATCATTTTTATCGTATATATATGAATTAATACCCATAGACTGTAAATTCACAAAAACGTGGAAAACGGCAAAATATTCCCTAATTCGATGATATTTTGTTTAAGTCACATAAAGGAAAAGGGGATGATAAACGTCAAAATATTGTTAAATTCGATGATTTTTCGTACGAAACAAAATGCAAGAAAACTTGCTTAAAATGCAATATTTTGCGAAATTCTGATATTTGACGGACAAATCACATATCGTGATTCTACATGAAATAGAATCGAAATATTGGTTAAAATGAATATATTTACGTAGTATTAAACTACATGAAAAAGGTGAAAAAAGTCACTATTTAACCATATTTGAGGATTTTAACTTCAAATCACAGAGCGAGGTTTCGTATTATTTAGATTCAAGAAAAGACATATGACAATGTTGTTTCCAATACAAATGATAAAAATCAATGTGTTTTCATTAGAATTAACTAAAATGTTCCTGATTTTCCGTTTATATTACCGAGGGAAGATGTACACGTAAAACCGCTCTAATCCGGCTGAAACGTCGATATATGCAATAAAAACCGAACTTCTCCCCTTTTCAATATCTTACTCAGTATTTTAACGAGAAACAAATAGATGATTGAAAATGAAGTATTTAAGGTTATTATCTAATCAATTATGTGTTTGCATCATTTTTATCGTATATATATGAATTAATATAAATAGACTGTAAATTCACAAAAACGTGGAAAACGGCAAAATATTGCCTAATTCGATGATATTTTGTTTAAGTCACATAAAGGAAAAGGGGATGATAAACGTCAAAATATTGCTAAATTCGTTGATTTTTCGTACGAAACAAAATGCAAGAAAACTTGCTTAAAATGCAATATTTTGCGAAATTCTGATATTTGACGGCCAAATCACATATCGTGATTCTACATGAAATAGAATCGAAATATTGGTTAAAATGAATATATTTACGTAGTATCAAACTACATGAAAAACGTGAAAAAAGTCAC